>NC_143563.1:50478500-50642500 GCF_054136105.1 Typopeltis vanoorti | reverse complement strand
TTTTTTTTTACTTTTAAATTGAAATAATTTAATTTTGGATTTTGAGATTAATTAATTAGTTGCTTTCTAATAAAATGTGTTGTTCAATTTTTTTATATATGAAATTGTTCTAAACACTGTATTAATTCCCAATACTTTCTTCGCCCAAGAATTAAAGATCATTAAAATCGATGTAAAATGTAAATAATATATTTATAGTTTCTTTAAATTTATAGTTTATTTATATTTCTCTGTCTATCAGCCAACCTATATAATCCACAGGCCCTCACTCTATCAATGTAGGGAACATTTTTTACATTTTTTACACTACTCGCCAGATTAGTCACTCTCCCTGACCCCTCTCCACCACTTCATCATCTCCAAGGAATTCAGGCAAACAGACTCAAGCAGAGTAATCCAAATAATGACGTATCAACGCTACGTAAAGGGGAATAATAACCTTTATATCTGGATGTTTTTGTGTTCTTCAATAACCAAGTAATCCTATGTGCAATCTTGGACAGCTTAGCAATGTGTCCTCAGAAATTCATCTCACTATCCACTAATACCCCCAAGTTTTGGGGATATTAGTGGATCGTGAGACAAAAATTGATGGTACGGTACTCTTGGAGTACCGTTCCATCAATGTGTTACACAGCTGGTAATCGTTTAACCCCAAAATGCATAAGCTTACACTTTTGCAGATTGAACTGACATCGATTACCCTTTGCCCCATTTTTCTAGCTTGTTTAAATCATCCTGTAAACTTCAACATCAGCTTTATTTCTTATTGCGCTTCCCAACTTTGCATCGTCAGCAAACAACTGAATATCTCCCTTCAAGCCATTTACTATATCATTTATGTACAAATTAAACAATAACAGCCCAGGCGTAGAGCCATGAGGCGCACCACTTGTCACCTGCTTCATCCTGGACTCTGCTCCTTCATACACTACTTTCTGGTATCTCTCCCTGAGCTATTGTCTTATCCATATCACCAGTTTAGTATCCATTCCCAATTGTTCTAATTTACGCAACAGTATTCCATGGGATATCCTGTCGAAAGCCTTTGCAAAATCCAGAAGTGTCACTGTGTAGCTATGCTATTCCCGTTGTCCAATTTAGATGTCACTCTATTATAAAAAGTTAATATTTTTCTAAGGCAGGAGACCGACCTTTAACAAAAACATGTTGGGCCTTATAGAGTATCATATTCTGATCCACCCGTAATTTCTGACTACTCTGACCTTATCCAACTTTTGCAATACCTTTACCTCCACTTTCAAACATATCGAACAGAGATTCAAGTGCCCAATGACGTCTGAGATGAAATATATATTTGTGCTGCCATAATCAGAGACTAACATAATTAAAGAGCTTCAGATAATTGAACTTGTAGTTTGCATAATAATTCGTCAGCACTTTGAGTACAGAAAGGTTTGTGTATATTGAACGTCAAAGCAGCTAGTGCATGCAATTAGAATTAGTCTCTCTCGCTCGTTCTCTGTCCGTCGGAAAACTCAGGGTTTTAAATCACACAAACGCACCACACACACACAAGCAGTTAGACGAAAATATTCTGGACCTCCGTGCTAAATTTACTCCGCGTAATTCAACTAAGGATGAATAATCATTGATACTTCACTCGGAATTAGAATGAGAGGAATATTTCCGAGACCATTACAGTTACACCAGAAATGTATTAAGGAATCACCGTTTCGAATATAAACCACCTAAATACAGGGGAAGAAAACACTATAACACACGGCACCATGAAAATTTCGATAACTGAATAATGGGAAAAATCCAACGTCCTCAAAGACTTTCTTTAAAAGGAATGTCAAGTTTTAAACACTTAAAATTTGCTGATATAAAATTAAACACAAAATAAGGGATTCGAATAGGTTTTAGCAGTGAATCGATTTTGGGGTTATGATTTACCGCAATTTTTTCTCAGATTGCTTGGACTTCTGCCAAGTCGTACAACAGAACAATTTTAATGTAGTCAAAATCTTTTTATTTATTTATTATAAAATATTTTAATATTTCATTTATTTTTACTGCATTTGGAGCTTAAATTAGAATTTTAACTTTAGTTTGTTTTTTAACCTGACGTTCTTCATTTAATTTTGTTTATTTTATTTTATTTAATTCTCTAAAAAGAGTTTTTTACCCATAACGTTTTTCGATACATTGCATTGTGTACTAAATCAACGAGCAGAAATTACTACAGCCTGATGATTATAATGATCTTTAATGTGTAATGTGTTTAACCTAATTCTTTTATATTAAACGCATTTACTCTATCATGTATTATATATGAATCAGTATAATCTACATTAGGAATATTTTCGGATTTCAGGTATTGTGGAAACAATACTCCACCCCCTATAATAACTGTTGGCAATGAACTTCTGGTAATATTTCGATCAGATTGTTGTTTTCAAAGCCGTGGTTTTAATGCGACGATTAACATTATCAATGAAGGTAAGTTCACTGTTTTATTTTTCTAGTTCCAGAATGCGAATGAAAGTTTAATAATGCCACTTAATTATATCCCTTGTGATCAAAATTTATTATTATAAAGTTAGCTTACATACAAAAGAATCTCCACCATTACTCCTTAAAACTACTAATAAATTAGCAATTTATATGAGAATGATATTTCTTATCGATTAGGAATAAGTATAGACCATAGGTTCCCAAAGTGGGCGGTGCCGTCACCCAGTGGGCGCTGAAGCCTTCTAGCGGGGCTATAGTGGGATCAGAAGCATTTGGGGGCGTTCAGGCGGTCTAAGAGTTGGTGGGCTCTTTATAGAAGAAATTAATAATATATATTTAAAAATTAATTATTTTCGTGATTTTGCGATTAGATAATCATTTAAAATTTAAATATTGCATTTTAATTCATCTTATGCCCGTCTTACGCGATCAATGTTTTTATCAATTTTCTATTTCAATGATTTAATCATTTGAAAATTTACCATGTCAGATAGAAATATATGTCAATTTTATGACAATGAGAAAATAGAGAATGTATATATGTGTGTATAATAGGTTATGTTTACAGTAGCAAATATAGTCGTTATATTTCATTTCAAAATATATATAAAATATATAAAACCACTTTTCTAATTGATTTGTACAAAAATAAACCCAATTTTATATAATTTAATATTACAAGTAAAAAGAATAATGGCAAGAAAGAAATAAAATCGTAAATTTTAGTTAGCGTAGTTAGTACTAACTTATATTGCTAACTAGAGGGAAAAAACAAAGCAAATATTATTCGAAACTTATTATACTGTTTTCTGTGGTTATGTTTTGTAGGTTTGTTGTTTATATCTTGTGTAATTATTTTATTTATTAATTATTATTTATAATTATTCGGACAATGTCGTGGTCGGACGAACAAAATGCGTTTTCGTGCAAAATAAAAAATTGAACGTGTCATACAGGATATTTTAACTTTTACAGGATATTTAACAGGATATTTTTATATACTTAAAAAATGTATTCATTTTTTGCTATTGTAAAAATTGATCGTGCCTTACAGGCTTTAGTCTAAGTTTTAAAAGAGGTATACCGAGAGTAGACATATCGATACAAAAAAAAAAAGTTAGGAAAGATTAGTTGATTTATAAAGTACTATCTCCCATAAAGGGGACAGACTTGAACAGTCGGATCTGATTAAGTTAGGAGAATGAAGCAGGGTTTCACATGTTTCTTTATAAAGGCGTTCCATGAGGAACCGACTAAAAGAACACCAATCTTATATCGAATACTTTAAACCTGAAAAGTCTGGACTTGCAGAACATGCCATCTTCACTAGACATAGATTTCATTGGAGAAAGACAAAAGTTTTTCAGAAAAGTCAGTTCCTCATGGAACGCCTTTATAAAGAAACATGTGAAACTTTACTTCATTCTCCTAACTTAAACAGATCCGAAGGCTTACGTCTGTCCACTTTATGGGAGATAGTACTTTACAAATCAGCTAATCTTTCCTAACTTTTACTGTATTGATTTTTTTTTGTTTTTTTTAGGAAATTTATTGACCTTTTCAGTTATCTTCCACCAGCTACTTAGGTGGCGCTTTTTGGAATTGTCAGTTATTGTTTAATTTGAGCTTAAAATGTACTGAAGATTATTATACGAAAATTATACTATTAAATAATTAGGCAAAAATTATACTATTAAATAATCTTTGTACGTGAGATTTTTCCTTTATTAATTTTGTATCGATAGGCTTTAGTCTATCCACGCAGCAGATGAGTCTTAACTAGTAGTATGTGGGTCAACTATTACGTAGGTAATTCACTCAATTCAGCATGTTTTGACAGGAATATAGGTGCTTGCAGTGACTTGTTCAAAGCACGAGTACGATGGTTTCGCAAACAAGTCAATGCATGCAAGTCGATTCGGGCTAGATTTTAAATCTATAAATACCAGTGGTTTAGGAATAAGTTTAATTACATTTTGTGTGCTTTGTCATCAGTCGAAAGTGTGATAGATAAGTGGAGTCATACAAAGTGTAAATTAAATATTTTATTTTGTGAATATTTTTCGCAAATTTTATTATTTCATTATGTCTGAATATAAGAAGAAATGTCGACAGTACATTATTGAGTATTTGAAATATGGTTTTATTCAGTCTCCTACGAACCAATTATTACCCATGTGCTTGATTTGCCAAAAAGTGTTTTCAAATGAAGCAATGAAGCCTTCTAGGCCACAAGAGCATTTGACTAAAATGCATGCTGACAAAAAGGATGTAGATTTGTCCTATTTTCTAGTACTAGAAGAAGAATATTTTAAACGTCTAACTATATCAAAACTTTTTACGTGGTCCACTAAACAAGATAATGACGGATTACAAGCTTCTTATAATATTTCATTATTAATCGCAAAAGTTGGAAAACCACACACAATTGGTGAGGAATTAATCTGGCCGGCAGTAAAAGAAGTAATAAAGACTGTGCTTCATAAGCCAGCGTCAGATATCACCAGGAAAATTCCTTTGAGCAATAATTCAGTGCAAAGAAGAAACGATGAAATGCTGAAGACGTTGAAAAATCATTGTGCGATTATTTGAAGACATGCCAATTTTCCATTCAACTCGATGAATGAACTCTCCCAAATAATGTACCACTACTCTTATCATACGTACGATTCATAAAAGAAGAAAAATATTATCAGGAATTATTATTTGCTAAAATCTTGGAAACGGATACAAAGGGAGAATCTATGTTTAATATCATGAATAAGTTTTTTCAAGAGAAAGACATTCCTATTTGTAATATTTTGTCTGCAGCTACTGATGGTGCTCCAGCAATGACAAGGCGCCACAAGGGTTATATAGCGCATTTGAAACAAGCAGTACCAATTGTACTTACTCGCTATACATTGCGTTCTTCATCGTCAATATTTGGTTGCGAAAAATTTGAGTGAACGCCTGCACACGTCGCTCCATAACGTTATTATAATAGTCAAATGAAATTGCTTCTAATACATTAGAAGCAATTCGATGAGTGACAGATTGTTTAGCCAACTTTGTAATGAAAACGATGAAGATTTCAATCGTTTGCTGCTTCACACAGAAGTTCGCTGGCTTTCCAAAGGTATTGGTCTGAATCGATTTTACAATTTGTTTGATTCAGTACTAGAGTTCCTAGAAAACAGAGACGACGGATTGCGGGCCAACTTGATTACATCCAAAAATGACATCGCTTATTTGACAGACGTCTATAAAATATTTAATGAAGTCAATCTACAGCTACAAGGTGATGAATTGAATTGAATTAAAACAAAAAACGTTACTGCCGCTTTTGTAGGGAAACTTCTGCTCAAGCGGAATATGGGAGATGAATACAGCCACTTTTCAAATTTATCAGCAGTGTCTCTCAAAAAGGAAGATTTACTTACATACTTGGAGGTTCTCCATGCTGATTTCGATGAGCGATTCAAGGATAATCTAAACATGAATATCCTTGAAAGAAGTGGAACTCATAAAACTCACAACAAATGAAGAACTAAAAATAAAATTCAAAAGTGGATACCAAGAGTTCTGGCTTCAAAAATCAATACCGACACTGTACCCTGGATTATGAGAAATAGTGCAGAAATTTTTAATTGCATTTCCATCTTCTTATTTGGCTGAGCGTGGGTTTAGTGCTATAGTGAATTTACTATCTAAGAAGAGGTACCGATTGCATATAACTGAGCGTGACGATTTACGACTGTTAATTTTTAACGAAAGTTGAACCCGATATTAACAAACTTTTAAAAATGCACCAGGCTCATCCTTCACATTAATTTGTTATTTTTCTATCTTTGTATGTTTACTTTGTAAGTTCGAAATAAACCATCTAATACATTTGATGGTGTTGTAATTATTACAATAAGATTCTTACTAATGTAATGCAATCTCTTAATATGAATTTTCATATTTAAACCATTGTATGAAACTGTGCTTAATGTTATTCGAGCATACATTTTACAATCTTTACATATGGGCTACGTTTCACCAAAATCGGTATAGCAATAACTGTGTTCAAGATGAAGCACATATTGGCTACTTCTTTTTAAAACATTAAGAGCATAAGCAGTAATGTCTCATTAGTTGCTATTAACGTCAAAAATATCAAACGGCTTGAACGCGAAAAACTGTTATAATGGGGCGCGTTACAAAATTTACAGGGTGTTCGGGATAAATTTGACAGTTTCGTAAGGAAAAAGAAAGTCTTCTTTTTATCTATTAAATTTAATGAATTGACAAAAAAACATTACAGGCAGAGTTAATTACAATACTATCAACAAGATTTACTCAAAATAACCACCATTAGCATCGATCACAGCTTCAATTCTGCTTCGGAACCTCGAACAAGCTGATGCTACAGTCTCCCTGGGAAGGGCCGCAAAAACTGTTTTAATTTTATCCATTAACTGGGCTTTTGTATTACTGGAAGTGCGATTGGTGTCTTTTTCAACTGCGCCCCATACAAAATAATCCATGGGGTTAAGGTCTGGGGAGTTTGGAGGCCAAACATTTGGACTGGTGAAGTCGTAGAAATTTTCAGACAACCATTTTTGACTTTTCCCAGAGGTGTGCCAAGGGGCCGAATCCTGCTGCCATACATACGGCCTACCATTGCCTACCCTTGTTATCCATGGCTTGACTACAGTTAGCAACTCCACGAACAAAGCCCGAATTCCAATGCCAGGGTTCTTCAACACCTGTTCCTGCAGATTTGCGAGGAATTGTGCTGTACGAACGCAATCAGATCGTCTGCTAGGGATCTTTCTTCTTGCTACATCCTCGTAGTCACCATTGCAAGTCTCTAGTTCATGCCTGATTGTTTTTACTGTATTCAGGGAGCATTGGGCAGCAGTCGTAATATCCTTATTTTGATGGCGGGCACGAATCATCATGATACAAGTTATTCTCTTCCATGATTCAGGTGGGTTCCAGCTATCCATCCTTTCTGACATCTTGTATGTGAATGAAGAAGGGTCCAAACTTTTAAATGAAGAGAAGTGTGTGTTAATACATGTAACTTACGGAAAAATATAATTAATTATAAATATGTCAAATTTATCCCGAACACCCTGTATATCTTGCAAAGTGGGCGGTTGGCCCGAAAAAGTTTAGGAACCTATGATCTAGACTTTAATACCGCGAATACACTTGAACATAGTTTCTGTACGATTTATTTTGTATACTATTAAATGCATAATATTCAACTTTGTATAATACGTAATTTAATCGAACAGAGTTTTGTACATATTTGCTTAGTATTAAAATTTAATTCTCATTTCTTATTTATTTAGTATAATTTCCCTTAGTATTATTTTACTTATAACAACTAAACTGTTTCTTTCATCACTATGCATGTAATAAGTTGAACTGAATACACATATGGTGATTCAGAAGTAATAGTAATAATTAGAATTTTATTACTATTTTGTAATTTATTTTTAGTACTAATATGCCTGTGTAGCTCAGTAGAAGTGGCGTTTGACCGCACAACGAAAGGCGTTCGAATCTAGTCGCCGACTAGAGGAACTTTTTCTAAGCCCTTTCTTGACCGGTTCCAGAGTTAGTCGATCTCTGGCATGGGTTAGCGGGTTTTTCGTCACTTAAACTCAAGAAAATCGGCCGTCGAACCGTCACTAGTTTCAGACATTAAAAAATATTGTGTTAGGATTACGGACCACCAGATGGTGGCACACTTACTAGTCGCCTTCTTCACTGTGTGCCGATTAATTAGTGATAGCCTTAGTTACAGCTAACTCTGATTAGCTACCTGTGGAGATTAAACTTCCCACTCAGTCTCGAAAATTTAGAGTAGGTTAAAAAACGGCCTCGCCTACTTCCTGTACGGGAACAAAAAAGGTGTTAGCTGATTTTTTTTTTGATTTTTAGTATTATTTAATTATTGAATGAATTTTGTTTACTCTTATTAATTGATAGTTATTTTGATTTCAGAATCTTCAGTAGTAGAAGATCAAGAAGGTTAAATTTTTTTTCTACTTCAATGTGGAGTCTCTAACTGCTCTGTTACTTCTGGACTACCTTGTACGTTAGAAACTTATCTTGGATGGATCCTATTAATTCCAAAATGTAACATGCTACAGAACACACCAGAGCTGTGTAATCAAACCATAATTACAGTATATAAATTCATGCAAAAATGCGCACTGAGTTTTGAATTAAACTGTGTTAACTGCTTATATATGAAAACACTGAAATTACAATAAAAAATGACAAACTATTGTTGATTAGGGGAAGAAATAAAATGCCGTTGATATTAAACTTCAAATGATACTCTCACACCCTGGTGTCATTTTAATTAACAATAAAACTTCGCATAGTTAACAACAAGACGTTTCTTTGTATTATTTTCGTAAGAAATTAGGTTTAAACTCCATAACACAGAAGCAAAGGCTTGTGTATCTCAGTGTAAGTGGCGTTTCCGTCCTCTCCTTGGTCGCTCGAAATTAAGACTTTAAGCCTAACTTCGACCGGTTCCCGAGTTAATCGATCTCTGGATCAATATATATATAAATGAAATATTAACAATATGGAAACAGTATAAAATATTAACAATCTGGAAACAGCATAAACCATTTGGTATACAAATGAAGATAGATATACTACTATTTGCAGATGATCAAATAGTATTAGCTACATAAGAAGATGACTTACAGAGATCGTTAAAATCATAAAATGATATCTCAAAGCAATATAATATGACAATATCTAAAGAAAAAAAAAATAACGGCATTCAAAGGAGAAAACCCAATAGGAAGTAAAATAGTGATAGATAATAAATTGCTAGAACAAGTAAACACTTTCAGATACTTGGAATGTGATCTATCATACGAAGAAGCAGAGACATAGACACTAAAATATCAAACTTTGTCAAAGTAAATGGCATAAGAAATAATATATTTAACCCATCCCTTGTACAAAAACACACTAGAATCAGAATATATAATACTATATATTCTTCCGTATATAATAATATACGGAAGCGAAACATGGACCATGGAAAGGAAAGATGAAAAACGAATTCACACAGCAGAAATGAAGTTCCTCAGAAAAACAGCTGGATTTACCAAGTGGGACCACAAAACAAATGAAGAAATCTTACAATCCCTGAAAATAAAACCAATTAATTACTACATAAGACAGTATAAACAAAAATGGCTACAACATTTAAATCGAATGGACAACAGAAGACTACCAAAAATATTTACAGATAAAAATAAGTAGAAAAAGAAGAATCGGAAGACCAAGAAAGAGATGGCATGAGACCGGAACAGGCCACTTGGCCTAAACTCTATGTTAGGAAGAAGAAGAAGGTTGCCCAAACCATGAAAAAATACCATGCAATTTTTATAATTGTTATCGGAAAAATAAAACAAAGATTTTGTGTTAGGGAACAAGCATGAACTGTATTTTCAGGTTATTTATGGCAATTCGTTCTTTCAGGCCTTGTGTATGTGTATTTTGTGCAGTATTGTGCATCCTGTAAAGTAAAAAAAATGAGCGAACCTAAAAACCTTTGCAATATATCTTCCTTCAGGAAAATAAGAAGAGAGACATATCTTGTGAAATATTTCTAGGTAATTATATGTTCTAATTTTCATTGTGAAGATACTTGTGAATAATATTTCAGTCAAATAAATGTGTATTTGTAAACCTAAATGAACAATTAAGATATCTTTGATGTGTTCTCCATATTTAAGAATATTTAATCTGCTTAGAATTTCTAACCGAGATTAAAGTCGTTAATAATTTTAGAAAATGTCTATCTACAACCTATTGAAACGAAAAACGTGAAAGAAAAAAAAAAGTCGTAAAACTGAAATTGCAATGGTTAATTATTTTAGAATATGTTAACATGAAGGGAAAAAAGTGTGTGTGGTGTGTGTGTGTGTGTGTGTGTGTGTGCATGCATGCTTGAGGAGGTTGAGGGGACAGCAATGATAGCCTGTAAATAATCTTTTATTGATAATGATAGCCTGTAAATAATCTTTTATTGATAATGATAGCCTGTAAATAATTTTTAAGAATAAGTCTAAATATTCATGCCATCTCTGGACTCAAAACTAAAAATTCCAATAGCCAAAAACGTTTTAATAAAGACAACGTTTTATTAGAAAAAAGTAATCAACTTTAAGGGCTTACAATTTTAGACAAATCAAAATATATAGATGAGTTATGTATATGGAGAAAACGTGTGTGTGCTTGAGGGAGGTAAGGGGACACCAATGATAGCCTGTAAAATTGAAAAGAATATGTCTAAATGCTGACACCATATCTTTACTCTATACTAAAACTTCCCACAGGATCGAAAAATATATACACTTATGTTTGAAAATTCGTGCTGGCATCAATAGACAAATATTTCCCAACACTTCCACAATTGAACCAATGCACCCAACACTTGAACAAGTATCCCCCAGAATTCCGTTCTCTGACCACCAGTCAAACAGAGACACAACATTATGTACTGACACATGTGTCACCCTAGAAATTTCAAACATTCCATACTCTATCTCAGGGTTTCACAAACTGTGTTCCGCGGAAGGTGAATAGGTGTTCCGCGAGAAGTTCTGGAATTTGTCATTTTAGTTTTCTAAGCATTTTACATGAATAAATATTTTACATTAGAAATATTCTGAGTAGAATAATATTCGTGAATATGTCGAAACCCTCAGATTCAAAACGCCTAATAAGATCTGTGTATCATTAATTTTCACACATCAAAACCTTTCAACATTTGGGAATGGAATACCACTGTTTATGACGGGTCATAAAAATTGTCTGCAAGCAGATTATAACAATGGGTTGCATATCCTCTGTTCTCAAAACTGAAGGAAATGACATCTCTGTAGCAAACGCCAGTGACCAAGCGGCATATTTTTAAACCCGAAAATATTCATGAATTATCGTTAATTTTCACACATCGAAATCTTTCCACAATCGGGAAAGAGAATATCACTGTTTATTATAAAGATAAAATTTCTACTGAAATTGAAGATCAAGGTAGTCTGTATCCGGTTCTCAAATCTATTAGTACTGAATACTTTCTTCGCAATTTCGTATCGCAGTGTGTAAGTGCTTGTTCTGACACAGGAGTATGGTGATTTTTTAAAAATAATGGGAATACAGATTTAAATTCTAATATGAATAAGACACAAGGCATCATCATCATCATCATCATCATCATCATACATATCAAGGATTTAGGCCTAGCATGGAAGATTCAACGATGCCTTCTAAGGCCAGAACAGGCCTTAGAAGGCATCGTTGAATCGTCTAAGAGGACGTTCTGGTGTTCTCTTTCCTAATGGCTTGTATTTTAAGGCTTGTTTTAAAGACTTTTTAAGACACAAGGAACGTTGTTTAATTTCGTTATTAAGAAATCTCTTATTGAAGGTGTTTATGATGGAACAGATAGTGAGTCATCCACCTCAAGCCTACAAATATCTCCAGGATGTGCAAAAGGAGGGGGAAACTACCAGCACACACAAGAAGTCTGCATTCACTCAGAAGTATTTATAACATAAATTTTTGGTGTTCAGAATAGGATATGTCAAGGAAAATCAGTACAAATTAATTTAATGATGGTTTAATTGTTAAGTGGTGTTTAATTAATTGTTAATTGAAGTTTAATTAATTGTTAATTGAAGTTTAATTAATTGTTAATTGAAGTTTAATTAATTGTTAATTGAAGTTTAATTAATTGTTAATTGAAGTTTAATTAATTGTTAATTAATGAATAATTATCGGTTATTAATTAATAATAAAAATCAGCTAAATTAGCAATTAATTATTAATTTATACATTACAAAATAACCAAGGTGTTCTATGAAAATTTCAGGATTTGAGAAGTGTTTCGTCGTAGAAAAAGTTTGAGAAACCCTGCTCTGTCTTTTCCCTAACCCACAATTCCATATGCTAACAAAAACACACTACATGAAGTCAAAGACAGTTGTTTCCTCCAGGGAAATTCCAAACATTCTACACTCTATCTTATATTTAATCAACCACAATTCCATACACAAACCATTATCCAGAATACTATATGCCAAGAAAAACACGTGACATCCATAACTTCAACCTGTGAAATTCCAAACATTCCATCCTCCTGCTTATCTCTAACCACCACCCACAATTCCATATGCAAACCAAAACACACAACGTGATGTCAAAGACATATGTTACTCCAGGGAATTTCCAAACCTTCCGCACTCATGACATCACGCACAGGATCACACACAATGACGTCAATGATCTTATTAGCCAATGACATCATGAATCCTTATCTTATCTTGATCTTGATCTGGTTCATAATGGCAGCGCTACTACTGTAGTAGATCAAGAGATTATAGCACTGCCTTCGTGAAGATCGCTGTGGACCAAGTATAACAATAAAAACATTTATCCTGCATGTGACTCTTTCACTAGTATACCTATGACAAAGGGCAATATTTGAATGATTACATGTAAGGCACAGCGATTTAACAATATTGCATTAACCACATATACCCCTGCACTAATACTAGCTCTCTAACTCATTGATTGGTTTATCCATCCATCAATTCATCCATCTTAAATGCCTACCTTTCCTAACTGGGTTATGGGGAAAGCAGCTTGAAGAGGAAATTCCAATGGTCACGATCCTCTGCCACCAGGCTCAGGCAGGTGTTCTGGTGGGACAACCAAACGTTTTCACCAAGTTCTGGATATAATCTATCCAGCGAGTCCTTGGCCTTCCATGTGGTCTCCCACCTTCTGGTTTGGTAAAGAGAGCCTGCTAAGGGAGCCTCGCTTCTGGCATTCTGACCAGTGTGTGTGCCAAAGTAACTATAATCTCTCAACACAGAGAAGCAGCGGTTGAGTATTTACGGTTTCCCGAATTGCAGAGCTTCTGACGCTGTCGAGTCTTGTCAGCCTCTCAACCACTTGAAGGAACCCCATTTTCAGCTGTTCGGATTAGTGACCTCATTCCTTTGGACATTATAACCCAACTGTCATGACCATAGATGAAGATGGGGATATAGACTGTATTGAAGACAGTGTGTGTATCAAAGTAACTATAATCTCTCAAAACAGAGAAGCAGCGGTTGAGTATTTACGGTTTCCCGAATTGCAGAGCTTCTAACGCTGTTGAGTCTTGTCAGCCTCTCAACCACTGGAAGGAACCCCATTTTCAGCTGTTCGGATTACTGACCTCATTCTTTGGACATTATAACCCAACTGTCATGACCATAGATGAAGATGGGGATATAGACTGTATTGAAGACAGCCAGCTATGCCTTCTGGCTTAACTCCCACTTTAGTACTACTAAATGGCCAGGCTCCCACAATATAGCATTTGTTGAGCCAATTTGAGTATCCAATTGTATGTCCCACTTTCAATTACTCGTGAATATGAACCCAAGGTATTTAAATTTCTTCACCTGCCTCAGTGGGACTCCGCTCACATGATATATATATATATATATATATATCCAGGGTGGCCATAAATTAACTTTCCGTCTTTGGAGTTATCTGTACCTAAAACTAATACACGGAATGTGACCACCACATTTTATATTGAGAGTTTTGAAGGCATGGAGAAATAAATTACGCGAAAAAAAGATTTAGTACAAAAGTCATCGATAGGTGAAATTTTGGCACTGGCAGAGCCAAAAGCAGTCAGATATTTACAGTAAACGCAGGTAAAAAGGATTATGCAATTTTTACTATGCATACATGAGAGCAGAGTCACCAATTCCACTTAAAGAGGGATTGGGAACGTTCAGGCAGTTATTCGATTGACTGACGAATTCAGATCAATATGCGTCTTGCCTTGCCTCAGCATGCTTTATTTGTTAGGTTGCATTACATTAAAAAATGCAATGCCATTTCGGGAATTCTGAAGGCTTCATATCCTGCGTACAGGTCCTACGTCAGGTGAAGCACTGACGGCTATGATTAACAAGTTTGAAGAAACTGGATCACTAGGAGTTAGACCTGGCAGAGGACGGAAAGCAGTGCAATAAGAGATTCGAAGATGCTGAATAATGTCAGCTCGGAGAGCTGTATTATCAGCATTTCGGATGTTGCTGATGATTTCGCCATTTGCATTAATCCCTTTTTCTCTTCCTTTTAAGATTTTTGAAATATGACTTCCTAGTATGAGTTAAAAAGAAGAGGTGACAGCACACATCTTTGCCTTACTCCTCGTTTGAAATTAATTGAGTCTGTAATAATAGCATCAACTTGAACAGATGCCTTTTCGTTCCGGTATAAGTTTTCAGTGATTCTAATGTCTTTGTCATCTAATCCAATTCTTTTTAATAGTGAAATCATTTTAGTATGTTGGACTTTTTTTCAAATGCTTTCTCGAATTGAATGAAGCAAATGAATACTTCCTTGTTTTGGTAAAAAACGTTTTTGGAATAAAATTTGAGAACAGAACGTAGCCTCTCTCGCTCCCAAACCTTTCTAAAGCCAAATTGTGTATCATTGATAATGGGATCGCATTTTCTGTATATTCTTTTTTGAATTACTTTCGGAAACATTTTGAGAAAATGACTCATTAGTCTTCTCATTCTATAGTCATTATAAGTTTTGGCATTTGCTTTTTTAGATAGCATGATGAAGGTCGACTGTAACCAGTCTTGAGAGATTATGCCTGTATTGTAGATCTTATTAAATAGCTTTATCAAAAAATAATGTTGTCACCTTTCTAAAAACTATAAATTTTCTGCTGGTATTCTATCATGGCATAAAGCTTTGCCATTTTTAGCTGATTTCAGCTTACATTCTACCTCTGATCATAGAATGCATGGACCTCCGTCTGTTCATAAGTATTTTCTGGGTTCTATTTGCTATCAGTAAATAGTTCTACATATTTCACCCACTCTTGTATTTTGTCATCCGTTTTGGATATTAGTTTTCCCTTTTTCATGTCATTGAGTGGACAGTGGCAGTCTTTAGTTCTACCACAGTGAGTGACGCTGCGATCGGTCGTATGAAGACGGCATACTGTTGGTTCAAAATGGCAGCTCTTACAGATGCAAGTACAATACGCATCTTGATGAATGAGTTCCTTATTGGGAAAGATGTGATTCCGATGAAAATGTATACTCTTCTGAAAAACCTGTTAGACAACACTGTTGACGTGAGCATAATTAGACGCTGAGGGTGAGACATTTTAAGAGTGGTGAAACCACTCTTAAAATGTCTGACAAATGTCTAAACACATTTTAAGCATGGTGTCCCCACACGGGGAAACCGACGTTTCCCCGTGTGGGAACGCCTGTATCCCCCATTAGGCGCGTACCCTGGTGACGAATTAGGGAATGCTCGTCGTGCTTTACTATGAAAGATAGGAGGGAAATAAAATACCTCTCGCTGACCAACAGGATAGCACTTCTCTCATGGTCTAGAGCCTCGAAGTTGGCAGCCTCACCACCAGAATCGAGTGCTGAAGCTTAATCCCCTAAACACCTTAAAATTTCGTCCATTAAAAGAAATAACAAAGAGCCGAACTGCTGAACGGTTAACGGCAAAGCATGGAAAAAGGAACACGAGAGAAGGAGCATGGAACATTAAAAGTATACATGGAAAAGAAAACGAATTAAGAGATGAATTTAAAAAAATCAAGATTATATCTGCTGGTAGTCACAGAAACCAAAAAGAAAGGTCAAGGTTACCAGAAAATGAAAGATGAATATATATACTTTTCTATTCAGGGGTAAACCCAAGAGAATGGGGAAAACAAGGGGTAGTGTGCATAATTAAACCAGATCTCAAAGAATATATCACTAAATGTCGACTAATAAATCAATGAAAGGTTGTTGACAATCACTGTAGATTTTAAATCAGATAACCAAGTATTCACTGTAATTCTTGCATATGGCCCAAATGATAATGCTAATAACGAAATTAAAGATGAATTCCTCGAACTCTTACAAAATATAATTGAAGACGTTCTAGGGCATATCATATACTACTAGGATACCTGAATGGCCAGCTAGGGAATCAGGTAAAATAGGAAACTGAACAAGTGTTGGGATCACAAGGAGAAATCACCAGGAATAATAATGGAGAAAGAATAATACATCTTTGCCTCACAACGTAAGAAATCCATACCTTTACCAGGGAAGAGCCCAGTAGAAATGAAAAATCTATAATTGACTACGCCATCTACAGGAGATCATACTGGAAGTATACAAAAAATGAAAGAGTCTATAGAAGTCCTGAAATAAGCAGTGACCATTTCTTATTAGTATTGGAAACAATCCATAAAATAAAAGTTGGAAAATATAGAAAACGTAGCAAGGAAATGAAGGTTAAGAACTGCGAATTAAAGAAAGAAGAAACAGCCATTGAGCATAAAAGTAAAATAGAAGAGAAGATGAAAGAAGTAGAAAAATAGATATATGAAAACTAAAATATACAAAGCCTATAGTGCAGGTTGAAAACACTTCTAGAAACAAGTAAAGAAATTTGTGTGTGTATCATTAAATCATAAACAGAAGAAACATAAAACGCCCTGGTGGACTGAAGAACTAAATGAAGAAATTAAAAAGAAAAACCAATTGTGGAAGAGATATATAACATCAAAACTGCAGGTTGATAGAGAACTATGCAACAACCAAAGAAATCAAGTGAAAATCTAAGTGAAAGAAGTGAAAAGGAAATGCTGGTAAGATTTTGGACATACTTTAGAACAAAATTTTAAAGGAAACCAAAAACTCTTCTATAATGTTTTAAGAAGACTAAGGTCAGAGAAAGAATACCCCATAAAGTTTATCAAAAATAAGGATGGAAAGTTACTCACAAATTCCGATGACATCATGGAAAGATTGAAACAGTACTTCCAGGAATTATTGGAAGATGCAGAACATGGAAAAAATAGAACCCTAAGAGCAAGACATGCAAGCAACACAGAAGATCAAAGTTAGGAAATTCACTCAAATGAACTGTTAGCAGCAATAAATAAAATAAAACTGGGTAAATCAGCAGACCATGACTAAATAACACCAAAAAAGGTAAAGAATTTGGGAAGAAAAGCCAGAAAATTTCTTTTACACCTATTCAATGTCGTATGGAAAAAGAAAAGTATTCCCAAAGACTGGGAAGTAGCAATAATAATCCCTACATTTAAGAAAGGAAACAATCGTAAATCGCATAGAGGAATTTCGCTTTTAAGCGTTACAGGAACATTGTATGCCCGTATTTTAGAAGAAAGGCTAAGGAACCAAATAGAGGATACACTGAACGAAATGCAATATGGCTTTCGAAAAATAGAAGCACGCAGCATCTTAACTTCAGTCTTAGACAAATATCAGAGAAAACACCAGAATGTGGAAAAGAACTACATGCATGTTTTACAGATTTCGAAAAGGCCTTTGATCGAGTTTCCAGACACATAATATGGAAAACATTAAAAAAAACGAAATACAAGATAATTTCATAGCAGTCATACAAAGATTCAACAAAAGAAACAGAAATTATGTAAGAACATGTAATAAGAGATCAAAAGAATTTGAAACCAATGTAGGAGTGAGGCAAGGCCTCAGCAATCTTCTCTTCATTATAGTGTTGGATGAAATTTTTTGAAGGCATGACAAACAAAAATAAAAAACGAACCACCTGAGATCCAGGAAACAAAGAAACCAGTATTTCACTCATGGCTTTTGCAGATGATGAAGTGAATCTAGCAAATACAGCTGAATATTTCCAGTACAACATCAACATTTGGAATTAAATAAAGAAAAGGAATATGACCATAAATATAAATAAAACCAAAACAATGATCATATCTGGAAAAAAAACCAAAGCACATAATAAAAATAGAAAACCATCAATTGGAACCAGTCCACTCCTCTAAATACTTCGGATCATATATACAAGAAGATGGTAGACTAGGCACAGAAATTAACAACAGGATAACTGGGGAAACAAAGCTATTCTATGCAATGAAAGGACCATTCCGACATAAGAAAGAAGTCACCCAGAATACCAAAATGGCAGTGTGCCGTTCAAAGTTTCTACCAACATTATCATACAGTTGCCAGTCTTCGTGGTTAACAACAAGAAACACCAATAAACAACAAACAATTGAAATGAATTGTTTTAGGTTAGTGGCACAAAGTAACAAGACTAGACCTAATAACAAATCAAATTATAACAAACAGCCTTCAAGTTGCACCTCTGAACCAATTTGTAACACAAATGAGGTGGTTTGGACAACTTAATGGAATGGAATAAGGAAGTATACCAAAAAACAGTATACGAAAGCCAGAAACATAGGCACACCCAGGAAAGGTTGGCAAAAGGAAATTAAGAAAACTTGGAAAAAAGGGAAAGAACCGGAACGAATCAAAACAATAAGCCTTGGATAGGATGGCATGGAAATCTCTTTGGCAAAATATCGACGTTAAAAGCACAAGCGAATATAGACGAAGAAGACGAAGAAGAATCCGAAGTTTCACCTCTCTTAAAATGCATGCTTACAAGGGACTCAATTGCAACATTTGACTTGAGTAGACAGATTTTCTGATTCCACCCATAGTCCGATCTGGTCCATCTGATTCCCTTCTGTTTGGATTTCAGAATCTGCCTACTCACATGACGCCAATTTGAAGACAACGAACAAACTAAAACAATTTGTTTATGAAGAGCTCTGATGCCAGAATGCTTTTGCAGAGTAGGCTCAGAGCATCTCACTCAGCAATGGCAAAAAGTATATAGAGAATGATAGAGATTTTGTTATAAAAATATGACAGAATGCTAGCAAAAAATGGAAGAATAAAAGCCATTGTTAAATATATTTTTTTCTGAGAAAAAAAAATAGGTTACTTTTATATCCCTAACCTAGTTTATTTACAGAACATTTCAGTCTATCTTTGAATTCAGATTTGATTAAACCTGTCTATAATATTGAAATAAATCTCGACTTCATGGTCCCATGAAGTCGAGATTTATTTAAATAGTCCCATATCCTGTTAAATCGGCCTAGATTAATGCATACGAAATAACTTTACACCATTGCCTCCAACTTATTCGCAGTCCTTTCATAAAGGTTAATTTAAAATACACCATTATACCCATAGTATCCTACACGTGAGATTCACACATGGCCACTTTGTACCATGCAGCAAGATTTATAGCTTCACATAAGCGACTGGCTGCACTGCAAATAGTTTTGCTTCAACTCTGCACTGTAACAGCCATTATTGGTAGGTAATAAATTCCCCAGGGCTTTGGGAGAACGTGGTGACCAGGCACGTTGTCCAGAGCAGAGCCTGACATTGCTTCCACTTTCTTGTGTTAGGTTCCGTTTATATTATTTCCTATATGACCTCACTTCGCTGACTCTTGCTTACTTCGACTCCGAGGGTATTAGAGTACTCGAGGCCCGAGGTTGTCTCTCCTTTTCCCAACATCTACTCTAGCTGTTGAGGGAAGCAGCTCTACTAGTACTTGCTAGAACACTGCGCTGGAAAAGGCAACGGGAAACCACTCCACGAATATCCCTAGAAAATTTTAGTAGCAATAAATAGAACGTATAAAGGGGACAGCTACCAGCCCTACAAATCAAGAGGGTATCTTGATTTGTAGGGTATCTTGATTTGGCATAGAGATGAAACGAAAATGCACATTAGATTGGATACAAAACTGGGAAATAAGGACGCTTCAAGGGCTGATGTTCCTACCGATCAAACCTCTAAAAGTGACTTAAAACAAGCTGTAAGCAAACTGAAAATGAAAGCTCACCAGAGAATCAAAATTGCAACATGGAATGTGAGAGCATTGAACAGATGTAGAAAATTAGAAAATCTCAAACAAGAAAGGGACAAAGGAAAAATTGATATCATAGGGCTCTGTGAAGTCAGACAGGAAGGAATAGGTGATTTTATAGTGACGAAGTAAGGGTAATTTAATCAGTTGGATATAATAAGGAAAAGGGAGTGTTGCACGTGTTTTTAATAAAAGAACAGCAAAGTGCATCTTTACTGTTCTTCTCCCACAGAGAAGTCCTCAATCTACTAAAAAACAAAGTCTCCAAAATATTTTCACTCTACTAATGCATTTCATAAACTAAGGCTCTTTTTCGTTTAAAGGAAAAATCTATAAATAAACCAGCGGCTTAGCTATTGACAGCCAATTTTCTCCAGTTTTAGCCAACATATTTCTCGAAGACTTTTAAGAGACAGCCATTTCAAGCGCTACATTAAATCCCAAACTGGGGGTGCGATACATGGATGATATCTTCTTCATATGGGAATGTAATCAAGAGAACCTACAAACCTTCTTAGATAATTTGAATAATTGCCACCATCTCATCCATTTCACATCGGAACTCGAGGTGAACATCTTTTGAGATAATTAGCCACTAAGATGCCTGAGTGTCACAAATTTTCGATTTTTCGAAAAACAACCCTCTCAGATATATATTTACATGCCTCCTCTTATCATTTCCCTCTGCAGAAACTCGAATAATTTCCACTCTGGCCCATCGAGTGAGATCTATTTTAGAAGAAGAAGATCTTCAAATAGAACTAAATCACCCGAAAAGCACCTTCCTTCAGAACGGCTACCCACTTCGAAGCACTGCAAACCTTCTAGACCCACATATGCCAACTCGGCAAGAAGATAACTCCAATCCTATTGTGCACATTTAATTACCTTACGTAAGTTCTCTATCACCAAATTTGGCGAAAATTATGAAGAAATTTAACATTAGAACTTACTTCACTACCCTACCAAAACTACTTTCTTTTCTGAGTAAACACAATCAAAACATAATCAACTTCAGTTCCAAGGAGTTTATAAAATCATCTGCAGTTGCGGAAAACCATAATATGGGCAAACCGATTAGTCGGTCTCACTATGTCTGGAAGAGCAGCAGCGTGATATCTCTTATAACAGAACCCGTGCAAGCGCCCTCTCCACTCATATCCTTTTGTCTGCCACCTCTACTTTAGAAGAACGTCAACTCCAGATGGAATCTTACTACTAATATCCATAAATGCGCAGACGAACTAGAAAAACGCATCTTAGAATCAAAAGAAATAGTTCTGGAGCGCTCGCACATGAACAGTAATTTAAATTATAGCTTATCTGACTCACGCAGCGCAGCGATTCAGTTCTGCCGCTCTCGAGATAGTTCCTACTCACACTAAATATGCAACGTTGACGACAAATTTGACTGTTGTTATTCCTTGCTATTTTTCCAGTTTTTGTTATAATTTGTACACGTGAAGAAGTTGGATTTCCGAAGTTGGAATGTACACGTGAAGACGAAATCCGAGTAAATACCAGTTACAATATATATATATATATATATATATATATATATTTATATGATGGCCCCATATCCTGAAGCAAGCCTTCAGGCCAGGATTTTTGAAGGGTCCCCTACCTGTCGCTCAGGTTAAGGACAACGCATTCAGTCTACAAGGTTTACGATCAATTGGTTTAAATGATAACACAAAAGTAATATTTATTTAAAAAAGTACCAACATATACATAATACAAACTAATAATAATATTCAAAATTATTTCAAAGTACATTTTCTAGATTTTGTCGATGAAAATGTATTAATAATATCAGTAAAATCAACTCGCTTAGTCAAATCATTTTCGATGCACAAAATTGCTAGGTGATTAAGTCGTTCTTGGCTACATATAAATATTTTAGAATTCTTGAAAGCTGATAGTTCGTACTATCTCTTGCCGCATGTTGTTTGAGATTACTCTTGGCCAATTACTAGGGACATCATACTTTATATCACATTTTTTAACAGGACCCGCAACTGAAGCATCAACTTTGTCATATTCTTCCAATAGTCCCTCCTTCTGCACGTTTTTCACTTGCGGCCTTTTCTAGAGTTGCAAGAGGTTCACATGTAACCATTACTTGACTGTGGACTGCCTTATGAATTTCGATCTGACACTGATATTCTGTTTGGATTTCAATGTCTCAAACATTATCACTGCCTTCAATATGATCAGCACTGGGAACTATGTCCTTTTTCGTTTTTAGATTTTAAAAATTTGGTAATGAATTGTGACGGCCTCGCGATGCTTTCGATTCTCTCTCGCATTTAAGTTTCCTCTTTTTGAGCTCTGGACTTACGTTTGTACTTTGAATTAGACATTGGGATTTTATTGATTTTAACTTGAACGTCTTTGCTTGCTTGAGAGTAATTTATTTAAATATTTTTAATATCTCAAATTTTATGATCTGAAAAGAAATAATAATTAAATTTGTTCCAAACAAAAAATCATAACTAAAAAAACTTTATATTTTCTTTTACTTACTAGCTAGCAAATTTTAATTCAAATTTGACTATATATATATATATATATATATATATATATATATATATTATCCTTAAGGGCTCATTCTAGTGAGTACGGGCACGGCAAGCCCGAGGCACCAGAAGCTGGACTACGCCTTACTTCATGTAATACACACCTATTATATTATCTGTAGACTGGTCCCTACTCTTCTTTCACTCTGTATTTCTTTTCACCTTGCTCCTTCCCCTCAATGCTATTAGAGTATTCGAAGGCTAGGGGTGATTCTGTCCTATTTACCTATTTTTCATCTCGTGCACCTGCCAACCCCAGTTAAAAATGGTGAAGACAAATCAGAACTCTATACCGTATCGGTCGTCGCGCGGGTTAGCAATGACCGCACTGGGTGTTAGGCTTCCTGGACAGCCAGTGACAAATGGACTACAGGAGCAAGATCTACAGAACTCGAAGGTATTTACTAGGAAAAAGTGGAGCATGGATGAAAATCGACAAGTCATGCAGTGCTTCTACAGTTTAAACTCATCAATTTAGGGATTTCAGAAACGAATGTTTCAACATTGACTTGAACAACACCCAAATTCTGAAATTTCATTCGAAAGGCTGAAGACGCAAAGCAGTTTCATTATCAAATGCAAGGTATTTAGTGAACTTGAGCTGGAAGCACTGAAACTTCAAGTTGTAAAAGGAGACTGTACTGACCCTAAAGTGACCAAGAATATGAATGGAGCAGAACCAGATTCCAACGTGCAGAATGCTGAAAATTTTGAAAATATATAAAAATAGTTGAAACGATAAGGGTCAGATAAGGAACAAGAAAAATTATAGAGCAAATGAATAGCAAACAGTTAGGCTTCCAGTATTGAGACAATTCCTACAAGAGGCCAATAAAGCTGCAAGGAATATAAAAACGATGGCTGCGAATAACGAAAGTTTCCATCGTGGCGTGAATAGCAAACTGGGAAAAAAATTCTCGCAGATTGGAATACCATTTGACTTTATAACTTTCCTGATATAAAAGTGTAGAATAATATTTTTTGGCGACGTATTGCCACCCCATTGTCCTACTGGAACTATTGGGCAAACGAATCAACGTATGTATTCAATAGCCTATGTCGTAACATCTGAATTAGCATATAAGATTAGTGAAGCCAAAAGCACTAATGCTCGGGAATCAAAATGGAGACATCAACTGGAGAATAAAATTCTTAGACTCAGAGCAGACGTGAGCAATTTTAAACACAGTAAGGAAAGGAAGCTGAAAAACACAAAAATCCGAAATAATCTCATAAAGAGATATAATACTGGAACGCGAACTATTGATGAAGTATTTGAGGAAGTGAAGCAAAAAATAGTTGCAGTTGCAGCTAAAATAAGAAGATACAGTACACGCATTGAACAGTACAAGCAAAATTCGATATTTCGCCCAAATCAGCACCAGTTTTACAAGAAAATTGATTGCTGCAGGAATGATAACCTTAAAGAAAAAAGAAATACCAGAGACAAATAAAACACACTAAAGTTTGGGAAAATCCTATGACACAACACTAAGAGGCACAATAACAAGTCAAAGTGGAATGTACAAATTACGAACGAATCTCAAGAACTAAAAATGGACCAACTGAAAACAATAACTGAAATGGTTCAAAAGTAAGCTAAAAAAATAAAAAATTGGTCAACACCCGGGAAGGATGAATTACCTGGCTACTGGTTGAAATATCTAACAGGCTTACACGAAAGACTTGCTAACCAATTTTATGATGTTTTAGAAGAAAAAAACAAAGAAGGGTGGCTCACAGCAGGGAAAACGTTTATGATCATAAAAGATAAAGAAAAAGGTCCAAACCCAGAAAACTTCTGAACAATAACCTGCCTGCCAACAACTTTTAATCTACTCACAGGAATACTAGCTGATAAAATATACAGCTATCTTAAAGCAAATTCTGTTTTCGCAATTGAACCAAAAACTAACAGTAAAAATTCAGGAGACAGAAAAGACCAATTGTTGATTGATCAAAAGATTCTTAAACATTGTAAACGTAGAAAAACCAACCTTCATATGGATTGGATAGATTATAAAAAAGCGTTTGATTCGGTGCCTCATAGTTGAATTTTAAAATGTACAGAACTATTCGGTTTAGCGAAAATGTACAAAAAGTTTTGCAATCCAGCATGAAAAACTGGAAAACAACGTTGGTTCTAAATAGAGAAGAAATTGGAGAGGTAAACATAAAAAGGGGCATCTTTCGAGGAGACTCATTATCTCCTCTATTGTTTATATTGTCATTGATCTCCTTAATTAGAATTTTAAATAAAACTGCTCATGTTATCAAACTGCGCAAAAGAGTGCAAAGATAACTCACCTTTTATACACTGACGATCTGAAGTTTTATAAAAAATCAGAGAATGAACTCGGTTCGTTGCTTAACACGTTGCATATATTTAATCAATATATATTAATGGATTTTGGCTTAGACAAATGTGCAATTGCTGGAATACCAAGAGGAAAGTTTGAAGATCTGAACAAAATCGAGATGCTCAATGGTGAAATAATCAAGGCAATAAAATTCGAAGACAGCTATAAATATTTTGTGAATTTTAGAAGCATCACAAATTCTGCATAATCAGATCAAAGAAAGAACTAGAGCAGAATTAGAATACATAAGATGATTGAGAAAACCCCTTAAGTCAACGCTTGATGCTAGAAATTTGATAAAAGCAATTAATACCTGGGCCATACCTGTTATGAAATATTCAGCAGGCATTTCTGAATGGACCCAGCTAGAGATGGAAGATTTAGACCGAAAAACTTGAAAATTAATGACAATGCACCATGCTCTCAATCCTCGCAGTGACATTGATAGGCTATATCTGTCCCACAAAAAAGAGGTAGAGGATTATTACAAGTGAAGCAAGTTATTGAAGAAGAAAAACGAAATTGAAATGATTATCGTCAGAAAACACGGAAAATTTTCTAATTGTGGAAGGAAAGAGGGTTTATTTAAACCCATGGAGACAAAATTGGAATATAAAACCAACCAAGTAAAAGTGAGAACTGAAAGATGGAAAAATAAGGCATTGCATGGAAAATACCTACACAGCATAGAGGACAGCGCTGACTGCAACTTGACCTGGCACTGGTTGAGAAATGGAGAACTAAAGAAAGAAAGAGAATCGGTAATTTTTGCAGCACAAGAACAGACCATTAAAACGAACGTTATGTAAACAAAAATACAAAAAATTCAAGAAGATAGTAAATGTAGATTGTGCAAAGAAAAGGACGAAACGGTAAGACCACATTATAAGTGGATGCAGCAAAATCGCTCAAATTTAGTACCGTAAAAGGCATGATAATGTACCTAAGATAATCCACTGGCATTTATGTAAAAAGTATGGGTTTGAAGTATCTAAAGACAATTGGAAGCATAAAGTTCACCAGAAAGTGGTTGAGAATGTAAAAGCTAAAATACTCTGGGATTTCAAAATCCAGACTGACAAAAGCTTGGAATGTAACACACCCGATATCACAGTGGTTGAAAAATGTGAAAACAAGGGTGTTAAGTTTATCGAAATATCAGTACCAGGAGATAGTTGGATGGACAAAAAAGAAAATGAAAAAATTACAAAATATCGCGATTTGCAAATCGAAGTTGAACGAATCTGGCAAAAGAAAACGAAAGTTGTTCCCATAATAATAGGTGCTTTAAGCGCCATCCTTAAAACATTAAAAAAACATCTAGAAGCACTCGAGTTAGATGGATTACAAATTGGGCAGCTGCAAAAGGCCGCTTTGTTCTGCACAGCTTTCATTTTCAGAAAGTATTTACACAACTCATAGGCCCTTGGGTAGGACTCGAATTAGTGGAATATAACCAACCTTTTCTTAAGACTAAGGAAGCAAATCAAGCTTTGATGAATATTATTTATATATATATATATATATATATATATATAACGCTTTTATCACGTCTAACCAATGTCCACTATAATTATGTGTCTGTTAAAACCACTATTAAGACTGGAGAAGTTTGTGTGTGTTCAGGGGCCAGTTTGCCTGTTCTGGGGAGGGGAAACCCGTTTTTCCAGGTGAAAAAACCCTACTCCCGTATGAGACCTGCTAACTGACCCTCAGCCGAAAGAGCTGAAATAAAGTGTCCTCACGTCATGGACGGGAATCGAACAAAGTTGTTTTCAACCTGCTATATTGACTGAACTATGGAGACTGTAATTGTTTTGCTAACATGCTTATTGCAAAATTTCAGGTTAAAGATTTGTAAATTCTAAGCAATGTTAAAATACTCCATAAGCTAAATAGAGAATGATTGTAGATTTATTAAGGTAGAAAATCATGTATAAATTCTAAAAGGATGTGTACAAGCTAATAATAGTTTTAGGCCATGTCAAAGACAGTTCGTGGCCACGGTATCCAATCGGCAGCCGCCGTACGTATGACGACACCACCGAGTGAGGGCGCTGTTTTGGAGTATATAGGTTTCGGCGGGGATTTGAATCGTCCTCTTTTTTCTTCTCCTTTCGTCGGTACCTGGTTTTTCCTGTGCGGAAAGCTGTATAGTTGTGGAAAGCTTGCCGCCATGCGTAGCAAGAATCTCTCCTTGCTATGTGTGCCACGTGGATCAAAGCTGCAGCTATAATGTGTCCAGATTCCTAAGAAGAAGGGGCCACTAATGAGTTAACGTCAGTGCATAAATCAGTGTAAGAGTGCTTTGTTTCGTGTGGAACAAAAGAATAGTGAAGCCGCCATTAAAAGAAGGTACAGTAAAGAGATCCGAATACCCAGTAAGTAGAAATCTTTTCATATTAATATCAGAGTAACCGTGGAGTAAGAAGTACTGATCTTTAAGAAAACAGTCCATTTAGTGCAGTGTTACAAGAACTGTCTGCATTTTGGACATTTTGTCTATTTCTGAGGAAAAGGCATCTTAGGCGTGAGCCGAGCAGGAGACCGAGGCTACGAATTGTTTGTGTCTAAAGGACAATAATGTTATACTGTTAAAACCTAATTGAATGCTAACTAAAATTCTGGGGGAGGTTTAAGTCTAAAATATAAGAAGGAGCATTGACTCAAGAAATCTATGTCAGAGTTACTGAATTGACTTGTAAATATATGTAATTTGCATGTGCAATAGAAAATAGGTAATTTAGTATATGTTGTCAGAGTCTGAGGATAGTTATATATAAGTGAAGGATTTTGTGTCAGTATAAGGATTACAGCGTAGAAATTTTGGATGTGTTAAATTAAGAAAAGGAGGGAACCCAGACTCTTTTTTTAATTAAAGGTTTAACTAACATATATCTTTATGTTTTTCTGCTATAATAAACGTATTTCTTTATGTGTAATCAAATGAGTTTGTCATGCTTTCTGTGGAGTGAGTTACCGCTTGGAAAATTACGAACCGTGTATAAAAAACGGGGAACCCACTAGTAACATAAGAAACCGGACTATGACTGCATACTTCATGATCCCCGCAATTTCTTTCTAAGTAATCTTGCCTATGATAACTAATATTTAAGGAATTGACAGCGTGTACTAGAGCCTCTCAACAAGAATAATCTTGGATAGTGTATCAGGATTCAATTGCCGGCTGGCGCAGTTATTAAACAATTTAAATCTGTCGGCAAACGAATTAAGTGATAATTAAGTAATACAAAAGTTAATTAGACATATGAAGAGCCAAAGGCTTCAATTCGGCGACATATAACTTGTTTTAGTTAAGGGATATATATCCCATATAGTTTCTTAGCCGAATAAGAAACTCAAAGAGTTTCATGCCGAATTAGTAGAAACTATATAAAGTTTGGTGATTCCAAGCGTAAGCAAATACCTGGCTACTGCAGCAACTGACTCTTAAGGTAGTGCAAGCTGAGGCCGAATATGTCGCCGAATTGAAGCCTTTGGCTCTTCATATAATTAATAATTTATTAAGAAACCTATCGGCAATACTCATAGAAGGGTTGTAAGTTCTGTTCGCTACAAACTTGGTATTAACTAGGTCTATCTACTCACTGATGAGACCTCAATAAAGGTTGAAACCGGTCTAGGTAGTGACCTTATCTCATAATGTAGAATAGTAATACAGCTCCTAGGAGCTAAGTTCACATTATGGGTAAATATCAAGAATAGTGATCGGAGCTTGCTCCACCTTAGACATGAGTTGCCTCAGCTTGCACTACCATAAGGGTCAGTTGCTGCAGTATCCAGGTATGCTTGGAATCGCCGAACTTTATATCTTCTTCTTCTTATTGTGCTATCTTCTATCGAAGGTCAGCGACCATCTTGGCGAACAAACTGCGGTCTTGTGCTAATCTGAGCAGTTGTGCACTGCTCTTTCCTGTCCACGTCTTGATGTTGTCAAACCATGATATTCTTTTTCTTCCTCTAGTTCCTTTGCCATCAATTCTTCCTACCAAAATAGTTTGTAGAAGTTGGTATTTGCTGTTTCTCATGATGTGGCCAAGATATGATGTTTTTCGTTTCTTGATTATTTGTACAAGATGTTTAGCTTTGCCAATGGATTTTAAGACATCTTCATTGGTAATTTTTTCTGCCCATGATATCTTTAGCATTCTTCTATATAGCCACATCTCAAAGGCTTCGATTTTCTTGATTGTTGTCGCCTTCAATGTCCATGTTTCAACTCCATAGAGCAGAATAGACCACACGTACCATTTCAGCATTCGGCATCTGACTTCCATGTTTAGGTCTTTATTGCAGAATAGTGTTCTCATTTTCATGAAGAACTGCCGTGCAACTTCAATCCTTGTCTTTATATCTATTTCTGGATCACCGTTCATTAACCCAGCAACCAAGATATTTATATCTTGACACTTGATCAATATTTTTCCCATCGAGTGTCAGTTTCATTGATGAGGCTGGATGTTCGCTGATGATTATGTATTTTGTCTTGTTGATGTTTATATTTATTCCCATTCTTTGGCTTTCTATGTATACTCTGTCAATGAGTTTTTGGAGATCCATAATATTATCTGCAATTAGCAGGGTGTTATCTGCATATCGAAGGTTGTTAACAATCTTTCCATTTATTGTGATTCCCTCTGAACATTCTTCCAATGCATTTTTAAAGATTGCCTCTGCATATATGTTGAACAGGAGTGGTGAGAGCACACATCCTTGTCTCACTCCTCTTTTGATGTTAATATCTCTGGTGGTAATGTTGTCTAATTGAACGGTAGCTGACTGATTCCAATACAGATTTGTTATTAGTCTTATGTCTTGTTCGTCTAGCCTTATTTGTTGAAGTACTATTAAGTTAGTGAGTCTGACTTTTTCGAATGCTTTTTCAAAATCTATGAAACACATAAAGACAGATTTCTGTTTTTCTATGCATTTTTGTGTCAATATTTGGGTACAGAAAAGGGCCTCTCTAGTACCAAAACCATTTCGAAAGCCGAATTGTGTTTCACTTAGAGTTTCTTCACTTTTTCTATAAATACGATTCTGAATTACTTTCAAAAATATTTTTAATGTTTGGCTCATTAGACTAATAAGTCGGAAGTCACCACAGGAATTCGCTTTGGGTTTCTTTGGGACAGTGATAAATGTAGATTTGAGCCAATCTGATGGAAATTCATCACTTTCATATATTTTATTAAATAGTTTTTCAAGAAGTTTGATATAATCTGGTTCTATTAATTTTAAAAATTCTGTTTGCACACCATCTGGTCCACTGGCTTTTCCTGTTTTACTTGTTCGTATAGCATTCTCTATTTCGCATTTCATGATTGCTGGTCCTTGAATGTTAACTTTTATATTTATAGGCTTCTGTCTAGTATCACTGAAAAGTTCTGTTACATATTTTATCCAAATCTGTGCTTTATTCTCTTCTTCTTGAACTATTTTTCCATTTTCGTCTCTTAGAGACACTATTTGCTTTTTCTTCAGTTTTATAGAAATTTCGTTGATTTTCTTATACAGATTGAAATTATCATGTTTCTTCTGAAGCAGTTCAATTTCAGTACATAAATTTTTCATCCAATTTTCCTTGGCTTCTTTTATTTTTTTCTTGATGATGTTATGCGTTTCTGTATACCTGGCAAGGTCTTTGTTTTTGTACATTCTTCTTGTATCAATAAGAGAAAGAATCTCATCTGTCATCCATTCCTGTTGTTTTATATTATTCACATAACCTACTTCTTCAATACTTGTTGTTACGATGGCATTTTTTAAGCTATTCCAAAGAGATTCCACACTTTTATTTTCTTCTATGTTAATCTGTTGTAATCGCAGGTTAAGTGTCTTGGCACTTTTATTTATGTTCGGGTCTTTCAGTTTTCTACATCAATTTTCTTTTTCTTCTTTTGTGATTTTTTAGTTGATTTTAATCTAAGACGTACTTCTGCAACTATGGGATTGTGGTCTGATGAGATATCTGCTCCTGGATAAGTCTTTGCACTCTTTATACTAGTGTGGAATCTTTTTTTATCAGTATATAATCAATTTGATTTCTGACAATGTTATGTTGGTTATCTTGAGGCGATTTCCAAGTGTACAGTCTTCTGGGTGGAAGTTTAAACCAGGTATTTGCTATTGTTAGATCTTCTTCCTGACAGAACTGGACTAGGCGATCTCCTTTGTCGTTTCTGGTGCCTAAGCCGTGTTCGCCAACAATTTCTCCATCACCCCATCTTCCCACTTTTGCATTAAAGTCACCCATCACTATGTTTATATCATGTTTCTTTGTTAGGTTTTTAATCTCTTTTAGGTGTTCATAAAATTCTTCAACATCTTCTTCACTTTTGTCAGCTGTGGGTGCATAAACTTGGATGATATTTATGTTAATGGGTTTCCCTTAAGTTGTAACAGCATTATCCTTTCAGAAAATGGAAACCAATTTATTACTGATTTATTGATTTCTTCATCTGCTATTACAGCTACACCATGTCGATGTTTGTTCTCATCATTCCCAGAGTAATACATTGTCATATTATCTTGTTGACACTTTCCAGATCCTGGCCATCTTGTCTCGCAAATTCCCAAAATCCGGATGCCAAGCCTCTTCATTTCTCTTGTGGCATTTCTTAATTTGCCAGCTTCATACAGAGTTCTGACATTCCAAGTTGCAATTTTAAAAGTGGACACCATTTTGAGCGCGGATATTCTTCGCACCCCTGTCCCATTTAAGGGACGCCAGGAACTTGGGGCTAATTGTAAGGGTTTGCTCGCCATGGTGGTTGTTCTGGAGATAAGGTAGAGCAGTAGTTTCTCCGTTTGCTTTCTGCTCTGCAGTATTACAGACGTACACAATATAATCATATTGCCATCTGCAAATCTCTGATCACAAGCTTTTCCGTCATCATTTGGCTTCAACCTTGTGTCAGTACTGACAATGCTGCTTCCCAATGTCAGGGGCAGTAACCCCAGCAGGTGCTTATTTAATGGCGGCACTACTCGCCATGTCACTGCGTTGTCATTGGGCTTTGTGAGGTTTTAAGTGAAACAGAGTTGTCACTTCTGCTCCCCCACGCCCTGATAGCTCAGTCGCTGTTGGTCCACGGCTGCTTATTCGCCAGATTGCTCTGCTCATATCGCAGCTAGCCTCCATATCTGAAGGCTGTTCCCCGATCCGCAACCTGACCCGGTAGTAGTCAGCTCTTGCCCGGGGAACTTTATATAGTTTCTACTATATTCGGCATGAAACTCTTTGAGTTTCTTATTCGGCTAAGAAACTATATGGGATATATATCCCTTAACTTAAACACAAAAGTTAATAATAACAGATTAAAGATAGTTTAAGCAATAAGCCATAAGACACAAAGACAAAGATATAACAACATGTTTGGTGGACTTGGAGAAGGCATATGACCAGGTTCCTCGGGGTATGCTTTGGCAAATAGTGCAGTAGTAGTATAGAGCGGATGGCCAACTATTAGCTGCCATCGAGTCAATGTATGAATGCCCAGAGTTTTGAGTTTTGTGTCAGGGAAAACAGCATAAAGTCTGAACCTTTCACGGTCTTTGTGGGCCTCTGCCAAGGAGGGGTGACAGAACACACCCTTCGAATTCTGACACACTAACAGCCGAGGCTGTGAATGTGTCACAGACTGTGAGTGTGGCATGAGTGTTCTACTGAGGCAGGTGGAGAAGTTTAAATACCTTCGGTCCATATCCACGAGTGATGGATATCCGAACGTAGAACTAGATACTCGAATTGGCTCAGCAAGCGCAATACTGCGGGAACTTAGCCGTTTGGTAGTATTGAAGTGGGAGTTAAGCCAGAAGGCAAAGCTGGCTGTCTTCACTATAGTGTATGTTCCCATCCTCACCTATGATCTTGAGAGTTGGATAATGACCGAGAGAATGGGGACACAAATCCAAGCGGTTGAAATGAGGATTCTTCGAGGGGTTGCGCGTCTGACAAGACTCGACAGAGTCAGAAGATCTGCAATTCAGGAAACCCTCAATACTCAACCGCTGCTTTTCTATGTTGAGAGATAACAGTTACGTTGGTAGCATCCAATTCATACATCTCATCCATAAACAGTAACAACAACAACATAAATAGTGAAGGCTAGTCCTACTCTCTTCAAAAAAGCTAACCCAAGCTTCTAAGTAGGTGGGATTAATTCGCATTCATCCACACATAATCCTCTTAATGAAAGACTGCAAATTATGAAACAAAAAAGAGTGGGGGGGCTAGTGGTCACTGGCCCTTCCAAAGAAAAAGGAAAAAACACTAGAAAATTTTCCAAAAATCTTTTCCTAATTAAAATTCATTTTTTTAAATTTATCTGGTGTCCTGCTTCTATTTCTCTACTGGTTTTGAATTAGCGATCATTGCAGGTCCTCAGTCATAGGTGGTATTATTATTATTATTATTATTATTATTATTATTATTATTATTATTATTATTATTCGTGACACCTCCAAGGAGTCCGTAGACTCTTCGCAGCAGATACCCACTGTACAACTCCCCGTCTTCAACACTACTACCGAAACTCTACTACCAAGCATCTACACCAATGATATGCACTGCCCACCATTACCACAAGGGATTTTATTTTTGTCTGTAAATTGCATGTGTTTTGAAGATCCGAGTTTTCTGTACACGGGATGAAAAACTCGAGTTTCTGGGAGAAAAAAGCCTGCTACCGCCATATGAGATTACGTAACTCATCTTCAATTGACAAAGTCCATTTAAAAATTCCTCTCGTCACGACAAGATTCGAACTTAGGCCTTTTCTAATCAAAGGGCCCAACCTACCATCATTCTTTAAATGAGGCTATATAGGTTCTTATAAAAAAGATTTTGATTTCACCTGTAATTACAGGTTCTATAATTTCTGATAGAAAGGAAACTAGCGAAATCTAAACAACATTGACTATCTCCAATGATCGCTAATTTCGTAAGTAGTATCGAAATAGAAGACCCGACTCAACATAAAATAAAAAAAATGAATTTTATTAATTAGGAAAATTTTTGAACTTTCTCTAGTATATTTTCATTTTTATTTGGGGGAAAGGACTCCCATAATCTCCCCGTCTTGATGTGCATCGCTGATGCAAAGTTGGGGAGAGATATCAGGAGAAGAGAGGATGCTGTAGCTTTGCAAGAGATCGTTAATTCACTGGCAAAGTGGGTAAATGAGTGGGGATGTCAACTCAATTTTGCAAAGTGTAAGGTTGTGAAATTTGGGAAGCAGAGATTGGTCGAAATGTATTGAAAGTGGTAGAGGAGACTAGAGATCCGGGAGTGATTGTGGACAAGAACCTAAATCTCGGGGGACATGTTACTAAAATTGTGTGGACAACACAGCGAATAATGGGAATCATGCGGAGGGCATTGACTTGTAGAAGTAATGATGTTATGGTTCCTTTGTATAAGGCTTTGATCAGTCCAGATATGGACTGATCAAAGTATGTATTCTGGTCTCTAGTATGTTGATTATGAAGACATATTGACAAAACGCAATTTTCAGAAATTGCTGGATAGAAAGAAAAGAGGGAATATGATCGAGAAATATAAGCTGGTAAGAGGTAGACTGACCATATGAACCGTTTTTAACGGGACAGTCCCGTTTTTTTTCATATTTACCGGCAGTCCTGTCGTTTTAATAAAAATTTAAATTTTGTCCCGTTTTTAATAAAAACTATAAATACACTTTATTGGTCAATCATAAGTTATTATTCATAATCTGCAATCACTTGTGGAGCAGTTGGCCCTCATAAAATCCATAATTGTGTGGCAGTTGGATATGGAATAACAAAACATTCCTGTATCTGACAAACTGGTATACAGATTTTTTCTGAAATGAGCGAAAAACGCCTAGACCTTCAAGACTTTTATAATATTCGTTAACACAGACTTTAATATTTGTCTTCCAGGAATTACAGCACCTGTTGAGAGAATATTTTCTGTTATGAACAGTATGTGGTCCATTTAGAAATCTTGATACAATGAGGGCTATGTTAGTTGTAAGACAAAATTGTGTGATGGAATGTGAGAAGTTTTATGATAAGCTGTGGAAAGACCAAAATTTGCTGCGGAAGATCACTTATTGGAGAAATATTCATGGTGGAACCGTGGTGAAATACAGTCTCTCCTCTACGTCTACCTACATTTTTGTATGGGTTCTGTCAATGAAGAATAATGGTAAGCTCAATATGTTTATGTAATAAAACTTTTTATTGACTTACTTTTTCATTAATACAGAATATTATAATACAATCACCGTCCCGTTTTTGCCATCCGAATGTCCCGCTTTTGTCTCATGGAAATATGGTCATCCTAGTAAGAGGTAGTTACCAGATTCATGTCGGTAGGTTTTCCACACAGTGGGTGAAGATAGGAAGAGAATAAGAGGTCATCGCTGGAAGCTGTATATGGAGGATATGAGCAAAAGAGTGAGGAGCAGGTTGTTTGCATGGAGAGTGTTGAGTGATTGGAATGCATTGCCTGAGGGTGTGATGAGTGCAGAGACAATAAATATATTTACGACGTGGTATGATAACCTAAGTGTGTAATAGTGGACCTCCCACGATATGTCTTTGACTCCATGGAATTTTTTTATAATAATTTATTATTTTTTTGTTTATATAATTTTTTAATTATAAGAATAATTTATTATATTATTATTTCATGTTACATAAGAGTATTATATTAATGATATTATCACATAATAATCAGTATCTTCAGTATCTTTTTTATTGAAGTATACTTTACTAACTGTTTTATTACATAATCTACTTCTTTGGTTATAAGGATTATATGTAGTTGAGTGAGGCAAGTTAATCCCACCTACTTCGAAGCTTGGGTTAGCTTTTGTGAAGAGAGTGGGATTTAGGTTTCACTATTTATGTTGTTGTGGTTGTTTATGCAAGGGATGTAGGCATTGGATGCTATTGATTTGTGATGTGTATATTGGTGTATTAACTTTGTTCTTATATTTTCCAGAGTTCGTGTTTTAATGTTCTGTAGTTATCTATGTGCTTGAAATTTCTTGGTAGGTTGTTGAGTTGTGTGGGTATTGATGTGATCTCACAAAAGAACCATATGAGTTGTTGAAGGGTGCAGAGAGTTGTTGTAGGTCGTGTTATACGATAGGTGTCTCTGTTGTTTCGATAGGTTATGTTGAAGTAATTCCTTGTTAATGTTATGTAGTGTTTCAGGTTTTTAATGCTCAGAATTCTGTGTATCGCCATGTGCTTCTCGGATATTGGTTGTTGCGAGTAAGGTATCCAGATCACTGTTGACACGATTTTCCTGTGTAATGTTTCGAATTTTGTTAGGTGGCTGTTTGATGTTTTTGCATAGACTGTTATTTCATATCTGAGTAGGGATTCACAGATACCGTGATACAGGAGTTTTTTTTATGTTGGATGGAATAGTGTCTTTTAGTTGGAAGAATTTTATCTTCGATTCCTTGTGCTTCGAAGTACCTTCTGTAGCTGAAATTTGATTTAATTTATTTTTCAGCAAAATGTATTTTTCTTTGGCATTAGTAAGTTTAACTAAAGGAAGTGAGATAAACAAGGTTTGGACTCTGTGCTAACGCTTTCGTATTAGAAATTTCTTTTTACAGTACAAACAAATAGTTATTTATTGTTATTTCATTGAATATTAGCTTTGTAGTATTCTTTGATAATTTGATTTTACAAATTTCCAAACATTTAAAACTTTAGCCTATATTGTTAGTTTTATGTGAGTGTAAAGTTATCGGTGTCTAATCAAATCTTATGTTCTCTCTTTTGATATTAATGGCAATCCTTTTGTGATTATAATCATACCAGCATTAATATCGGTTCTGGTTTTCGAGTATGCAGACTGTTTACTGTAGGGTATGTAATATGGACATTCAATATCGTCTTTTCAATAACAGGTTTGCTAATGAAATTTTGATTTTATTAATTTTGATTTTTACCTTTACTCCTATTTGGTTCTTAGCGACAGACTTGTTTTAAGGGATAAAATTATGAAATGATATTTAAACTTCGATGCAGAATCACTGAGTAAAAATCTTAAATATTTCTTGCCTGCATCATTAAGCAGAAATCTATGTCCCCAATAATCTGTATATTTCCAATAATATTTTTACATATATAACTCAAACGATGTCAATAAGTAGCATTACATATTTTTCTAAAATAATTAATAACAGGATTTCAGTTTTCCGCACTTTTTCTTCATTCCTGGCATTAATTTCACAGTAGTGATATATTTTTTTTTCACTTCTACATTTTCTTGTATTGTGATGTTTTATGATCTCTATTAATGATTCTGCTTAAATTTTTCAGAGTCGTTTTCCACTTCAACTCCATGATGTCACTTTTTACAGAAACCTAAAAGGAACAATAATTGAGTGCATTTTCTGATTATTTAGTGCAATTCGTTCATTTAGACAGCAGATAATCTTGTGTGTATTGTGGTGTACTGTATTGTTTGTTGTATCCTGTAAAGGAAAACAAAATGAGCGATCCCAAAACCCTTTCGAATTTTTGTTTCTTCAGGAAAATAGCAAGAGAGAGAAATCTTGTGAAATTTTTCTAGGTAATTACATCTTTTAGTTTTAATTGTGAGTATACTTGTAAATAATAGTTCAGTGAAATAAATGTGTGTTTGAAAACTTAAATGAACAAATTTAGTTGTTGTTTATGTGTTCTCCATATTTGAGTATATTTATTCTGCTTATAATTTGTAATAAAGGTAACATTTCATTAGAAAAGTAATGAAGTTTGTAAGGTCTTAAACATGACATAGAAGTAGCAAAACTGAGATTCCAGTAGTTAATAATTTTAGAAATGTCTAACTACAACCCGTTCACAACAATCTTTCATTTTTCAAGAAAAACGTGAAAGAAAAAAATCAGTAAAACTGAGATAAAGTAGTGAATTATTTTAGAAAATATAAACACTAAAGAAAAACAATTACTCTCTGTGTGCATTTGAGGGGTGATGGGGAACACCCCTGGTACCCAGTAGTTAATTATTTTAGAAAATGTCTATTGGTATACTGACAAATATTTTCCCATAGATCCATAATCGAGCCAAAGAACCCATCACTTGAGAAAATATCCTCACAGAAGTCCAATCTGTAATCATTAACCCTAATGCCACAAGTGAACAAAAAACTCATCTCACATCACTGACAAATACCAAATATCCAGAATTCCATGCTCTGACCAGTACCCACAATTCCACACTCAAACCAAAGACACAACATGATGTCAATGACGGAAGTCCCCCCCCCCCCAGAAATTCCGAACATTTCTTACTCTAAACATCACATTACACACTGTGAGTAATGGTTCAATTATGGAACCTTTACCCACAATTCCAATAGGAAATTCCAAGGATTCCATATTCGATCTTATCTGTAACTATCCCCTAGAATTCAATATGTAAACAATTACCCAGAATTCCCTAATTGAAGCAAAACACACAACATGATGTCATAGACAGATGAATTCCCCCCCCCACCCAGGGAAATTCTAAGGATTATATACTCAATCGTTTCTTTTACCATCACCCAGAATTTCATACTCAACCCATTACCCACAATTCCACACTTGGACCAAAGACACAACGTGACGTCAATAATATATGTTTCACCCTGGAAATTTCCAAGGATTCCATACACTGTCTTATCTCTAATCATCACCCACAATTCAATACGCGAACAATTACCCAGAATGCCATAAGCAAATAAGAAACATAATGTGACATTGTCAATGACAGATGTGTCCCTCAGCAAAATTCCAATCATTCCATACTCATGACGTTACTCTTCCAATCACACACAATGACGTCACGAATTCTTATCTTATCTTGATATTGTTTCCTAGTGACCCTCATACTACTCGTCTGGTTCGCACTCATCATGTCCGTTCATTCCACTGGTATTCAAAAGCACTGAGGTCATGGCGCTATGCAGGATAGTTAAGTCCTTAACACTGATCTCATTAAACCATTTCTGTACAGATCTTAATTTGGATGGAGGAATTGTTGGATTGATTCATTAAAAAGCCTCCATAAAAGTATTTCCATAAACTTGGAAGCACCGAGCTGTCTGAAAGGTCATTATAGGACATGACGTTAAACTTATCTGTCACTGTCACTCAGGGAGCCTTGCTTAAACAATAAAAAAAGCATTAGACCATGAAGCCTCATTTGTCAAATTTCACAATTGGAAGAACCCATTTGGGAAGGTTGCATTCTTCTGGCATTTGTCAAACCAAGGCTCTTTCTATAGGACTGTTAATAGTGAAGCATGAATCATCCTTTCAGAGAACGTGTTTCTACTTCTCCAGACCCCAATGGTGGGGAGCTTAACAGCGTCCAATGTTTAGCGTTGCCCGTACTGATGTTATTTCGTGTGTGCGGCTATGCAGCCATAGAACCGTTGTGGTGCTAATATTACATGAAAGGACATTTCACCGAGTGCTTCGTCACTCGGCAGTCCCGCTTTGTGACAATATGTAGCCTACTAGATTGCGATTGTGTTCTTGTTGTTCCTGGGCGTTTCCAGTAATAACATCACTTACTTATAGTTGATCGGTTTAGCCGCTGCTGGACAGAAATTTCCCGAACATTTTATTTTTGTTTTTCTAAATTTTATAAAAAAACGGCTGTCTGTACGCATTTTTGCTTGCAGAAGATTTGAAATTTAAGACCATACCTCATCCGCATATTACGTGTCACAATTAGTAAAGATGCTGGTACGTCGTACTGTTGCGTTCTTTCCCCCTTTCCCCTCAAAAGTGCACTGTTAGTGACACATCGAAAGTGATTGAGCTCTCCAGCATGTCCTTTTTACTGTTAATATTTGTCTATGAAAATTGATAGACCGTGTGCTTCCAAACACTTGTATGAGACGTGGTAGTGTTGTACATATAGCCATATCTACTGCTACGAAATGGTGTCCGGATATTTCTGATTAGATAGTTTATCATGAAATTCTTCACGGCGATGAAAAATTTGAAAAACTGCTCGGAAATGTTTTGCCAGCTGTTCGCTATTTCTAATGCTTTCCATTTTATTTCTTTTTATTTCATTTACTTCATTATATTTTATTAAAGCATGATTTAACTGTTTAAATTCGGAAAGCTGTGTACTGTTGAATACCTCTGCTGAACAAAAGTAGAGGAATCGATAATTTTCACCTCACAACCGAAGTTACAGCAGGTAGAATTTGCGTGTTAATGTTCCTTGCTAAAAGTACTCAGATATTCTCTACAGTATTTGACTAATTTTAAGTCACTGCTTCTTAATGTGGTAATACATATCAATTAGCATCTTTTTAAATGGACAGCATGGCGCTGTTGTAGTCAGTTGACTTTTTTTCTGCTTTTTTTAAGCAGATGATTATTACGAGATTTTTGTATTATTATCGAAGGACAGGACATTAAAATGCTGTGTGTGAAAGGCCAATGAATTATTGTGAAGCTGTTCAGCAAACCTTCATTAGAAAATTTTCGATCATTTGTTTTTTGGTTTTTAATTTTAAATGATTATAAAATACAAAAAAATAGTTTCAAAACAGTCGGTCATATTTCTTTGTTGTATTGGAAAGTTACACATACTTCACAAATTCTTTATTCAGATAATATTATCAATACAGCCTTGTTATTTCTATCAACACAATATCAAATTTTTAGATTTAGAAATAATAATTGTTCGTAAAATGTCATTATTTCCTAGGCTACTTTTAAACCAGTTACACCCGCGATCCACTCGAGGTTCGTATTGACTACTTCAAATATACGAGGCTTGTCAGGAACACAGTGATCTACCACTCTCCGAGAAGATGCTCCAACTATATAGAATCTACCTCCTCTATATTTCATCAAAGGACCGCCAAAATGACCCTAATTAAATGACAAAATTTAGATATTATTCACAGTCCACTCCACTTTAAGTTGGCAATAGTAGAAAACATAAATATATCGAAATAATATAACAAATCAATTAATTATTATTATAGAAGTGTTAAATTTTGAATAAATAATCCTGGACTGCCACAGAATACGATCTGTTATAGTCACATATCCTGAGTGACTAGTCCCGTCACTTAACTCTCGTATCTGATCGAAGGCTTAACTAACATTGTAACAATTTCCTCTTCCCTTTACTGAAAACAATCAGAATAATAGTTATAATATGAATGCAATGTAAATGTTTACCACGCTATTTTGAATTGTTTTAGGATTAAAATAAAACTGTTAAGAAAAAATCATTCAGACATTAAAGCGTTCACGTTATCTTTCTTCTTATTTATATAAATAAATAAACCTCCCAGTGCCTTTTACTACCCAAAGGGATTGTATTTATAATAGTGCTTTCCCACTCTTTTTGAGCAACAATATTTATATTTAAGCAAACGTAAATTTGCTTAAATATAAATTTGAGCAAATGTAAATTAGTTCAAATATTTTCCCAACATCCCTTCAGTAATTACATGTCACTAACGTATTACATTTCATCCTACCACTTCTTCATAATTTATTTACCAAACGCTATCGATTACAAGACTTTAACCAGTCGTTATTGCTAAACTTCCGAAATACTGAAATTATCTTGTTACCCGTCATTGCACCCTCTCCAAATGGTGCGATCTTCTCTCCTCTCCAATATTCTTCCCTTACGAATTCTGGTATCCATTTTTAAAATAATAATTACGACGTGGTGGTCTGATCAGGGCCTTATGCAGTGCTATTAGAATTTTATTCATCCTGATCACCGTTTGTTTCATCGTTGCAGAAACCCTCTGAGTTACCTTTACTACCTTTGTAACATTTCCCCTGAATTTCCAGTTTCCATGCACTATCACCCCAAGATCTCATATCTTCCTCTTCCACTTTCTTTAGTATAGTTCTACAAATAGAGTATTATTGTCTCCCATTAGTACATCCCAAAATTCAAAACCTTACACTTCGCGATATTAAACTGCTCTCTCCATATTTTTCTCAGCTTTCCGGCTTATTCAGATCTTCCTGAAGTCCAGTATCTCGGCATTAACAGGAATTCTTCTTCTTGGCTTAATATCACGCGAAACCAGTTCAAAATTGGCAGTCCGATGATAATATCATTGATATAAAGGTTGAACATTAATGGTTTCAGTACAGAACATTGTGGGAACGCATCGGTATCTTTCCTTTTTCCTGACCTTGCTTCCCATATACAAGCCGAATATCTAAAGCAATACGTATCAGAGAGGCAACCTGTAAGATGCTTTTGCGATATTCAGATAATCAATGGATTTCGCTCATCAATCATTCTTATTATTTTATTATATAAAGCAACGGGACATTTTGCTGAAATAACAGGAACTGCTAAAACAAAGAGCGCCCCCTGATAAATACATGATTACCTGTACGGAAAATATTACTTTCATCTTACCAAAACTGTATACGAGCTCTGACCAGTTTCTACAAAATTTTAACCACTACATAGTCTATGTAACAAAATGGTTTTTAATTTGATACCTCCATTCCACAATGCCTATTATGGAAAGGCATTTTTTTAAATTTTATTTCTGCTCCTTAGGGACTTTTCCAGTTTCCAAGGCTTTCGCTAAAATAATAATAATAATAATAATAGTAATAATAATAATAATAATAATAATAATAATAATAATAATAATAATAATAATAAATGAGTCAGCCGTCCTCCCACTTTCTTAGAAAGCTCACCTTAAAACGTGGTCAATCTCTTCCAATTTTGCCACCTTGGTGATATCCAAAGTACTTATGCTACTTGGAATTTACCTCTATTCCCAACTCTTCGGTTGTGTTCGTTGGATTCTGAACGAGTGAAGTACCTTTACGTTTGAGAAAGTCGTCAGTGGTGGATGAGAAGTATAAAGTGAGGTATATAAAAATCCAAATTTATTAATTTTGCGATGGCAGCATAAAAGCTGTATATTTTGTAAATATGATGCTTGTATTTACCGAAAATATCAATATGTATAAATTTTTAATTAAATATTTTGCGCTTACCCAACACTTCTCTGCTTTGTTCCCATCTGCACAGATCATCTTCTTTGTTACTTTGCCCTTGTACGTTTTGTTACATGTATTGTGGTCCACAATGTTCAGTGTTGCATGTAGAAGAACTTCAAATTTTTCTGCAGCTGTTTTAAAAATATATAGAAAAGAAATATGACATACATGTAAATAAAGAATGGAAGTGGTGATAATAATAAATACTCTACTATATTAGTGGGTAAATTGTGATATTTTGCAAGATACACTAGCACTGACAATAATTAGAATTTATAGAAATAAGATAAAATAAATTACAAATTTATTTTTATCTTGGCTCTATATATTCATATATATCAAAACGTGATGGCAGATTCATATAAATACTGCATTGCCACATGTCGGTATTCCTTACTGTGGTTTTGTATGGCTTCAGAGTATATACTCTCAATCTATCCTCCAGAGAATCAACAACTCATCAAGGGAGAACATATCAGCCCACACCAGCTGTAAAACCTTCTCGTAGACTACTTCTCGCTAGATGCACTCACTAATTGAAAAGCAAATTGTTCTACTCACTCACAGTTCTGTGAGAGAAACATTTAATACTCATCCCCTTTCTTTACCACAAAGAAACTTTACTTCCACGGATTCCCCCAATATTCAATCCCCATTCTATCGTATAATGAAAACTTTCATCAACTAATATCCTGTAACATGCTTTCAAAAGTTTATGCACCTTTATCATACAACCCTCTTTCTCCTGTCTACTAGTTTATATACTCTACAGCGTATACTCTCAATCTATCCTCGTAAACTTCGTTTCATAACCCCGATTTCATCCTTGTAAGTATTCTTCTTAGCAGTTTCCACATTCTTATCCCTTCGGAATCAAGGAGACCAAATCTGTGCAAATAGTCGATGTGCGATCAAAACAAGATTCGTGTGAAGAGTTAAAATGATTTCCATAACCTTACATGCCAATGTTCGTTTCAATATTTCAATTATCCTCTGAACTGTATTTGCAAATTTTACAATATGACCTTCAATGTTAAAATTTCAGTCCATGCTAAGTCCAATTTTAATAGTCTCGTCAGTTATTAAAAGCAAAATATATAACATGCCGTTGGATATCGTGTCACCTCAAAGGGCATAATTTACATTTTCTAACATTGAACTGATAACCATTATCGTTTTCCTTGCTTCAAGCCTATTCAAATCGCCTTCTAAATATATAATATCAATAGCATCTCTGATTACCCTGCTTACTTATGCATGTGAAAACAACTGAAGATATTCTGTCAGGCACTTTCAAATATTATAAATTGCTAGATTAAACAACAATGATCCCGGAAACACACTGGTCACTTTAAATCTGACAGACACACACACACACACACACACACACACAGAGATTCACATCAATTTCTTTCTGATACCTGTCCAACGGTCACCTATTTAATCAGGTCGATAGTTTGAATTCCATTTCGATATTCTCCAGTTAATGCAACAACCTTTCATGTGATATTCTATGAACTGTCTTAGCAATATAGCAATATTGAACAGTATCAAATGTTCCATTCCCATTATTCGATTCAGCCCTAACTTTATTATAAAATATAATTGCTCAAACATGATCTTCCTTTAGTAAACCCATGCTGTACCCTGCAAAGAATATTTTGTTTATCCACCCATTTTCTCAATGCAGCTTCTTACCGATTGCTCTAAAATCTTCAGAGATACTCAAGAGATACTGGTAGGTAAATGAAAACAACAGTCTTTGCACTACCCTTCTGCAATGGGATTGTCATGCATTCTTTCTTCCTGCGGGAGCCTACCTGAGCCAAAGCATATTATACAAACATGTCAAATGTGTATCCAGTTCGGTTGCACATTTCGTTAGCATATTTAGCATACATGCTGACATCCCATCTGTCCTAATTTCTGAATTCTCCTCTAGAGTATGCAACATATCTAGAACCTCCTACTCATTGCTTCTATCTCTTCATCCAATATAGTGGCAACATTGTGCACCATGTTGCGTATGACAGGATGATTGATCTTGGCGAAGCAAGCACTCCTTATATGAACAATCGCGTCAGCTTCTGACAGAAGTGTATCATCTGCATTTATTAGTTATTCTTCTGCAGTCACACTTTGTGTATTAGCTGAATAACAATAAAATTCGTTTGGATTATCTTTAGTATCTGTAGCCAATTTCCTTTTCTAATCCAATTTAGTTCTCTGTACAATACTCGTAAGTTTTCTAGTCCATGTTATATATTTCATAACTTCACTAACTCTGATAATATTCCTTCCACATCTTCTTAAGAATTTAATCAGGATGCACATCCATTTCTCTTCCATCCCATTTATTTTTAGAACTCTATAAACCCCTGAGATACTGCCTCATTTAACCACCTTTTAAAAACTTTCCCATTCAGAAACTGATACCGTCCAATTAGTATTCTCCTGTTGTTTGTCATAATTATCACTTTTATAGTTTAGCTTGTAACCTGTCTTCACTGCAACACCCATATAGTTTATTACTTTTTAAGTTAGCGACCTGAACACTCTCGGCAACACAGTCATATCTTCAACTGATGCACCTTCTAATGCAATGAAGCAATGTAACAATCTTTGTCGCCCTATTGCTTTTTTCACTTTGCTTGAGAAAGTTGACTAACAGTTAAACAGTCTCCTTCGTTCTTATCGTCAAATTTTCTGCTACCCAACCAACAATCCGATCATAATAATAAACGTTACCCATAATACTCGTAGTTACTTGCTTAATACCCATCATGGTAATTTGGCGATGCATTTCTTCATTTCAAGAATCGATGATGAACTGCGATATCTTGAAGAGAACGTTAAAACTTAATTTATAGAAACAAATAGAAATGAACAAATCCCCCAAGAAAGGGAAAAAAATCCATATCCCCCCCCCACACACACCACTTTCTTTCTGATACCTGTCCAACGGCCACTCATTGGTGGTACTGATGGAACTGCATGTGAGTTCGAACCTTTCATTTCAGTTTTCATCCCGTTTTCCAATAGTTGAACAAGATGCATACTTCTAATAGATCAGAAACAATTACTATTCAGGAGTGGGAGCATTGTAAATAAAACATAATGGTCAGAGGCCGGTGTAGCTCTCTTTTCCATAGAAAAACAAGGATGTTTTAAAATGTTTGTAGAATCTGCAGATAACATTTATTTATGCCGATATTCACTGCTCAGTCACGAAAAGGAGAAACGTATTATCAGGCAGTCAGAGACCCCAATTGAAGTCGAGTAATTTATTAGCAAGACGTAATGTGCATGTGTGTGAGTAGAATTTTTTTTTACCTTGCCTAAAAACTTTCTCCATCTTTCTCTCATCCAGTGATTTTTATTAAGAAGGTCAAGTACCTTTTGTCAACTTTTATATGAGATGACTTCTGCATTACTTCAACCTTGGTATCTCTCCGGGGTCTGGCTCTCACTGAGGAGGCCTCAATAAGAGTCGAAACCAGTCCGGTTAGTGACCCTTCCCATTATGCGTCATTATACATGCCCAAAATGGAGGGGGGTACTTTTCATTATGGATACATATTAAGGCAGGTGATATAAATTCAATAAAGTCTATATACAAGTAGCTCACACGTGAATATACAGGATAGCCATAAAATAACTCTCCCTCTTTGGAGGCATCTGTAGCTAAAACCAATAAATGGAATGAGACCAAATTTTATATTGAGACTTTTGAAGTTTGGGCTGAGGGAGCAAAAACAAGCGAATTATTACATTAAAGGCAGATAAAATGGAATAATAACATTCCACTGTAAGCGACAGCCGCATCACTTATTCCAGCTGGATATATGGGGCGTTACAATAATAATAATAATAATTAAACTAAAACGACAACTTGGAGAGAGAGCCAGAAATTAATGTTGTGATAGAACTCACAGGAAATAATGTTTTATTCATCAGAATCAGGATCCCCTGGACGACATACACGATTTTCAATGTACTGACCTTTCTTGAGTACAACAAATTGCATCCAGTGTGCGACCTGTTCTACAGTTGAGCGTAAGGATTCGGAATAATTGTTCATAACAACCCGTTTTATGTTCTCTTTCAAGACATGCAAGTTGGGAATGTCATCAACATACACAACGGATTTCAAATACCCACACAGCCGAAGTCACATGGAGTGATGTCCAGGGATCGAAGCGGCCATGCCGTCCGAAAGAACTGACTCATAACCGTCGCATTAATGAAATGCTGGCGTAAAAGGCCCGGTACTGAACGTTCAATGTGTGGCCATGCTCCATCCTGCATAAAAATTATGGAGTCCAAACTTTGTCTTTGCTGCATGTAGGAATGTAAAATTTTCCAGCATTTGTCGATAAATCTCTCCAGTAATGGAACAAGTAAGAGGACCTGTAGAGGTAATACGCTCAAAAATGTATGGTCCTATTATCGGCTGTGAAGCCACGCCATACAGTTACTTTTGGAGAATGCAGGGGTAATTGTTGGATCGCTTGGGGATGTACAGCTGCCCAAATTCTGCAGTTATCAGTGTTGACCGACCCGTTCAGATAAAAATGAGCCTCATCACCCGACAATATTCTCCAAGGTCACTCACTGTGTCCCTCCATTCGGGCAAGAAACGTTAGCGCGAAGTAGAGAATACTGTGCACTTATGACAAGATCAAGATCAAGATAAGATAACGAATCGTGATGTGATTGGTTGTTAAGCTGTTGACATAATTATGTGGGTAACCCAATGAATTAGAATGTTTGGAATTTTTCTGGGGAAATATATGTGCTGTGACGTCACGTTGCTTGTTTTGTTCGTGTATAGAATTGGGTGATGTTTGATAAGGATTCGTGTTGCGATTAATGGGACAGTATTAACAAAAATAGGGCTAGGGTGAACGGGGGAAGTACCGTCCGTGTCCTGGATGTGTGGTGTTATCAGATGTAGATAAGTGATGTCATTTGTTTGTTGTAAATAAGTGACGTTATTGTTTTGAATGGAAAAGGAAGATATACGAGTGGATAAGGAATCGTGTCGTGATTGGTGGGGCAATTTAAACCAAACAGGAGTAGGTGAATGGGGGAGGCGACATCAGTGTCCTGGATGTGTGTTGTTATCAGATGAAGTTAAGTGGCGTAATTTGTTAGTTATAATAAGTGACGTTATTGTTATGAATGGAAAAATGGATATATAAGGATTCGTAGCGTAATTGGTGGGACACTATGAGCAAAATGGGGGTAAGGTGAATGGGGGTAGCGACGTCAGTGTGATGAATATGTGCTATTGTGAGATGTAGATAATGGTTTGCATATGGCATTGTGGATGAGGTTTAGAGATAAGATATCATGACGTTATGAGTTTGGAAATTTCTGGGGAACATATGTCTCAGTGACAGCACGTGGTGTTTTGGTTTGCCAATGGAATTGTGGGTGATGTTTTGAGATACGCTATCTTGGAATTTCCCAGAGTGACACACATTTTTCATTGTCCTCAAGTTTTGTTTTTGGTCGTCTATAGGTGGTGACACGACCTTTCCAATGACTTTTCCTGTTGAAGATTATGGGAATTCTTAGCGTAGAGTCGAGATGGCGGCAGTATTTAGTATTATTATTCACCTTTTCTGAATAATCAGTTAAATACTGGTGTCCCCATTACTCACACACACACACACACACACACACACACACACACACACACACACACACACACACACACACACACACACACACACACACACACACACACACACACACACACACACACACACTTTTTCTTGTCAATAGATGAGTATGCGAATTCTTCGCATACTCATCTATTGACGAGTATGCGATATTCTAGAGTCGAGATGGCGGCAGCATTTAGACATTTTCTGAATAATTAATTATATGCTGGTGTCTCTCGACCACAAACATTTAGACATGAAAAGTCGCTAATGTATGCATGGTGATACTCTAATGTATGCACCCTATGATTATTGTTATGAAAAAAAAAAGAAAAAATATTAAGTATTAGAATTAGAATTTCGCTTACCAAAACATAAGAGCAGTGGTCATTGAAATTACAAATATCACTTGTTATGTTTAAGCTAAACAAAAAATATTAACTCACATTCTTTGCAGAATGGGACATCTTGGAACTAGCGAGGTTTTCTGAATATTCCAAAATAGTTTAATTATATATCCACAACACACACAAATCACAAGGGTTGAAAGAACGAAATTTCTGTAAATAACCTGAAGCCTAGTTGGCTATTTCTTCTTTTAGATATGTTTGTTTGGTACCCTTGATTAATTTAATTTGCACTTTGACTCATGTTATGTTTTCCCACGGTTTCAGTCCAAAATTATATCATACAGTTGAAGTGGAAACGACGTTTTGTTGAAGCAATGTTTGACTTCCTGTTTTTGGAATTCTGGGTGATCGTTAGAGTAGAGAATTCTGACAAGTGAAATTAGTTTTTTTTTTTTTTTACTTTACGGGATACACAAATCAGTACAACACACACACACACACAAACATTTCTTCCCCTTTTTATCATGTTCTGATTTTCTAAAATAATTAAGCACTAGAATATCAGTTTTACTGCTTTTGTTTCTTTCACGTTTTTCTTGTCAATAGGTTGTAGTTAATTTCTTATCGGTTTCTGTCTGTTATTCACATGATTTTCCATAATGTGACACACAGGTATGAAACTTTATTCATTCTGATCGAGGGAAATTGCTAATGTAATAAAATTAATGCTTACATTTTTAATTTTTTTAAAGCAATACATATAATTCTAATCAGAATAACTGAGCAAAAATAAATAAATAAACAACTGATTGTCCTTTTCTGACTATTAATTTTACTTTTGATTCCTTGTGCACTTAACCTACTTCTGTAACTGAAATTTATTTTATTTATTCATTTTTTCTTTAGCATTTCTAAGTTTAAGTTACGAAAATGAGACAAACATTTGAATTCTCCGTTAGCGTTTTTTAGAAACTTCTATTGCCAGCACAACAAATAAATAGTTATTTCTTATTATTTCAAAAAAAAAAAAATATATAGAAAAAGTGCATTTTTTCCCTTCAAATTTATCAGTATCAGTTGGAGACTAAAAGACATTCGCAAATGACAAGCTCACTGATCTGCACTAGGCTGAGCAGACATCTGGAGGAGAGAGAGAGAGAGAGAGAGAGAGAGAGAGAGAGAGAGAGAGAGAGAAGGAGGGGATGGGGGATTATGGTATGAGGTGAGGGAGTAGTGCAGGGATGGCCACTGTCACCCTCTTGACTACCCTTTCACTTCCACCACCTCATGCTTTTTCCCCCATTCCAACAATTTCGGACATAAGAGTGAGAGTCTACTCATATGCTTTAAAATCAAAATCGCTGTTTAAGGATAAAAATACTTAACAAAATAAGGAAAAATAATATAGAATACCATTCGAACCACAGAGATGAGGTTTTCCCAATGATGTCACGAAGTAAGATAAAAACCCATCAACTTCATATCCAACAGCATGTAGAAACTGGTCTGTGAGTAATTTGAAAGAGAAAAGTTTCATTTTGGAAGGAACGGTTAGCGGAGGGGTCAGGTAAACAGTACTCTAAGGAAACAAAATCGAGTCAAATGCCTTTTCAGTTATGGCAGTTCTTTCATCAGTTATGGCAGTTCTTTCATCCATTGCAGCTGTCATATTGTGTTGTGGTGTTTTGTGTCTGGTAAAGTAAAGAAAAATAATGGGTGAGCCACAAACGTCTTTGAAATTTTCTTTGTTCAGGAAAATAGCATGAGCCAAAACTCTTCACATAGCTCTAAAAGGATGAAAAGCTGTTATTATTTTAGAAGATACATACATTGTAATGTATTTATCCAGGACAACTTGAGAAAAGGGAAGTGGTGTGATATCCTTGGCTACTTGCAAAGAAGAGTTGACTATGAAATGGACCTTGGAGATGGAGAACTAATGCATGATGGTTCAGGAGCTAGTGGATGTAAAGTTTTCTCTATTAGTTGTGAAGAACCTACCTGAGAGATTTTCATCAAAAATGTATGACAATGATAATCATTTACCATTTTTGGAAACTGAATTACCACCAATTCGTATCATGGGGAAAATTATCGCTAATCATTTAAATTCATCAGTGGTAAAATTAGACCTTCAAGATTTTATTCAATTCGATAAATATTCCTTATTTTGGGATATTTATGGACATTTCACAAAGACTGCTTGTGTATATCTGGTGACAAAAGAACAAAAAGAAAGCTTAACTAGACATGTTGTCATTTCCAGACTGATGCAATGTCAAATGTATGGAGCTGTACTTACTATGGTAGCTCGTCTAAAAACTCTTGTGTGACCAACTATTTGGATGTAATGAAAAGGTTCGTTACTCACCCTACCCAAGGAACAGTGAGTAATGAAATTTTCTTTATTGAAATCTTTGGAAAATGTTAAGAGTGTAAACTAAATATTATGAAATATTTTTAGGTAATTACGAATTTTTCGTAAGTAATTTTCGTAATTTTTCATAAATTTTTAGTTTCGAACTTTTTTCTTTGTAAATAATATTTCAGCGAAAATAAAATATGCACTTGTAAAACTTAAATGAACAAAGATTTGTGTAGTTGGGTTTTCCACAGTGAAATTTATGCTCAGTTTTTCAGTTTAGAATTTGATATTTTAATCCATAACTTTATACCTTAATGCAATTCTGTTTAATTATTGTAAAAAAATCACTACTGTGAAATTAATGCCAGAAATGGAGAAAAAGTGAGAAAAACTATTATCCTGTAATCAATTATTTTAGAAAATTTTCTAATGCTACCTATTTGACATTGCTTGAATTATCTGTAAACCTTTCGTTCACATATTCGAAAATCCAACCTGTTAGAATTTGGTGATTTTTAAAGACACATCAGATAATTTAAACCAAAAACGTCACTTAAACTCTTAAAAAAAAGCTCGATATAAAAAAATAGTTTGTACTCTGCAGATAACACAAATACAAATTTTGGGTTTCCCCACTCAAAGTAAAATGAAAACACATCAACAGCATATGCACCAGCATGCGAAAACATGTCTGTGAGTCATCTGCGTGAAAGTTTCATTTTTGAAGGAACAGTCAGTGTACAATAGGTTTTATACTCTCAGCAATGCTCAAAAATATATCTATTGGTTTAAAAAAATAAAAATGTAACCCGTAATTTTACTCTATTAAAAAATTCCGAATGATCACAAATTTATTATTTTGTGATCATTCGGTGATCATCAAACTCTCATCTGAAAGTTTATTATCTTTCAGATGAGAGTCACATTGTCGAAAACCATGTGATGGAAATTCTACAACCATAGGAAGAACCTTTGAACAACAGTGCAAATTTAACAATAAGAAGATTAAGGAACTAAACATAGATTGAATTTTTCGCTTTATTTAATTTCTGTGTGATAGATTCAGTAAATACACTTTGTAAATATTTAATTTAAATAAATTATATACATTTAAATGAACAAATGGGTGTCATTGTTGTGTTATGCAATTTTAAGTAAGACCACATATATATGGCCTTACTTAAAGATTTTTTCTTGAAAAATTTATTGCCACAAACTAACCAGAGACTTTTAATTTTTTGAAAATTCACTTTCTTTTATTTTCAAACATTTCTACATGATAAAAGTTCAAAAACATGTGACTAGTAGTCAAAATGTTTTTTTTTTTCAAAACTTGACAACACATACTACTCCATTAGGAGAACGAAAAAAAAAAAGACTGATGTGATGCGGTGATATTCATAGTGTATGATTTGCCACTGTGAACCTCACCGCAAATGTTAAAATAGTGTCTTTTTCATTTTATTTAATTTCTGTATGTTAGATTCAGTAAATAAAATTTGTAAATAATATTTCAGTCAAATAAAAGGTAACATAGAAATTAACAAAGTATATTACACAGTTAATATTCATTTGAATTATAAGAAAATGCTAACGAAGTGATCCAACTAAAAACTCACGATTTCTCACCTAGGTACAACAAAATTAACCAGAAATTACATAGATTAAAGTGTCTCCAACAGTCATGAAAAGACAACACGTTGAGTTGTACACTATCTTAAACATATCATATAGTCTAAAGTTTTAAATGATTGGAACTTGGTAACATGAAAATTAAACTAATTACAAAGTATATTACAAAATGAAATAAATTTCAGTTACAGAAGTAGGTTAAGAGCACAAGGAATCGAAGGTAAAATTAATAGTCAGTGAAGGACAATCAGTTATTTATTTATTTATTTTGCTCAATTATTGTGATTAGAATTATATGTAGTGGTTTAAAAAAATAAACGTGTAAGCATTAATATTACTACAAGTAACAATATCCCATGATCAGAATGAATAAAGTTTCATTCTGATCATGGGATATTGTGTGTCACATTGGGGAAACTAATGTGAATAACAGCCAGAAACCGATAAACAATTAACTACAACCTATTGACAAGAAAAACGTGAAAGAAAAAAAAGCCGTAAATCTGATATTCCAGAGGTTAATTATTTTAGAAAATGTGAACATGATAGAAAGAAAAAAAAATGTTTGTGTGTGTTGTAGTATTTTGTGTATCCGGTAAAGTAAAACAAAAACTCATTTCACTTGTCAGAATTTCAAACTCTACTCATCACCCAGAATTCCAAACACAGCAAATCACACACCACACAGCCTCAATAATACGCCTTTACAACTTTAACTGTATGATGTCATTTTGGACAGAAACCGTGGCAAAACATATCGTGTGGCAAAGTGCAAATGTAATTAATTAAGAGTACCAAACGGACATATCTAAAAGAAGAAATAGCAACTTAGATTTCAGCTTATTTACAGAAATGTCGTTCTTTCAACCCCTGTGATTCGTGTGTGTTGTGGTGTGCATATATAATTCAACTATTTTGAAATATTCAGAAAACCTCGCTAGCTCCAAGCTGTCCCATTCTAGAAAGAATATAAGTTAATCTTTTTTGTTTAACTTAAACATAACAAGTGATATTTGTAATTTCATTGACCGCTGCTCGTGTGTTTTTGGCAAGCGCAATTCTAATTCTGATACTGAATGGTTTTCATAAGAATAATCATAGGATCCATTCATTAGATTATCACCATAGATACATTTGTAACTTTTCATGTCTAAATGTTTGTGGTTGAGGGACACTACCATGTAATTAATTAGCCAGAAAATGTCTAAACTGACACCATCTCGATTCTAAACGAAGAATTCGCATACTCATCTATCGATAAGAAAAACTGTGTGTGTGTGTGTGTGTGTGTGTGTGTGTGTGTGTGTGTGTGTGTGTGTGTGTGTGTGTGTGTGTGTGTGTGTGTGTGTGTGTGTGTGTGTGTGTGTGTGTGTGTGTGTGTGTGTGTGTGTGTGTGTGTGTGATGGGGTCACCAGCATATAATTAATTATTCAGAAAAGGTCCAAATGCTTCCGCCATCTCGACTCTACTCTAAGAATTCCCATATTGAGTAACAGGAGAGAAATAGCACACTTATTGGAAAAGTTGTGCCTTCGCCTCTAGACGACCAAAGACAAATCTTGAGGACAATGATGGATGTGTGTCACTCTGGGAAATTCCAAAATATTTTATCTCTAAACATCACCCACAGTTCCATAGGCAAACCAAAACACCAGGTGATGTCACTGAGACATATGTTCTCCAGAAATTTCCCAACTCATAACGTACCGAATATTTATCTCTAAACATTACACACAACGCCATATGCAAATCATTATCTACCTCTCATAACAGTACATATCCATCACACTGACGTCGCTTCCCCATTCACCTTACCCTTATTTTGTTCATAGTGTCCCACCAATCCTTATCCACTAATATATCTTCCTTTTCCATTTAAATCAATAACGCCACTTATTATAACTAACAAATTACGTCACTTATCTTCATCTGATAACAACACACATCCAGGACACTGTCGCCTTCCCCATTCACCTACCCCTGTTTGGTTTAAACTGCCCCAGCAATCACGACACATTTCCTTATCCACTCATATATCTTACTTTTCCATTCAAAACAATAACGTCACTTATTTGCAACTAACAAATGACGTCACATCTCATATCTACATCTTATCTACATCTCATAACAAAGCACATCCAGGACACGAACGTCGCTTCCCATTCACCCTACCTCTATTTTTATTCATAATGCCCACCAATCACAACACGAGTCCTTATCTCTAAGCATCACCCCCAATTTCATATGCGAACAAAACAAACAACGTGATGTCACTGCCACATACGTTCCCCAGAAAAATTCCAAACATTTTAAACTCATGACGTTACCCACATAATGATGTATCATCTGAATAACCAATCACTTCACGATCTTTTATCTTATCATGATCCTGATCTTGTCATTAGTGCCCAGTATACTACTGTGTGAAGGTCACTCGCTTATAATAATCTGCGGTAGTTGGTGCTTGCACAAGACTGAACTTATACAAATAGAAGTGAAGCTTTTCTGTAAGATTTTCCAGACTGTACCATAAGCCATATCAAGTTTGCAATATGGCTTATGGAACAGTCTGGAGTTGTTTCCATGACGCTTTTGTTGTTTGTTAGGAATGCTGCGTTTTTTAGGGTTGTCTATTTGCTGCTTCTGGTTCTCTGATCTGCTGGGTTGGTAGTATTGTTAACCGGTTTCTCGTTTTGGGGTATAAACGGGCCTAACTACCTTATATGAACTTCTTCGTAGCAGTAAAAGCACTGTGCAGCGAGAGTGACCTAAAAGGTGTAGAGTACTCCATTTATTTCTGTGTTGATTATTTTAGGTATGGAGTGGATTGTGTTGTCGATAAAGTGCATTAGAGCCTGTCTTCTATAGCTCTTGATTTGGGCAAATTCAGGCCTAGTTGTAGAGCCTCGCAGTGTTCGGATTTTACCTGTCACTGCGCCGTATTTTGACAGTAATCCGCAAAGCATTTGATGGCTTATTTCCGGTGGGACATTTTAAACTGTTACTTGTCTGGGAGCTAGCGGGATTAGTGAGACATTCAGGTGGCATGCTCCGATGTTTATTCCCTTTTCAATTAATGTCTCAGACCAGGATGCATTGTTAAAGTACATTTGTACAGTTCCCGCAACTCTTAAAATGTGAGTAATATTTTTTGCCGGGACATGCTGAACTACTGCGTCTAAGTACTTTTCTAGTGGGGTATTTTCGATTGCGAAAATTACTATTCCATTGTCTCGTGAAACGCGGTTGGTGAGCTGCACGTTGCACGCGCGATGGCTGTTGTCCCAGTTGTATTAATTTGCGCGGAGGTATTAGGTACAATGTTGGCATAAGGGCGTGGAACTGCTGCTGATAGTGATATACTGGGGTTTTTAGTGGCCATTGCTTCGGCAGAATCCGGGGAAACCTAAACTGTCACAATTTCCAAGCACTCGATAGCCTACCGTTGTAATAATAACCAATGGAACAAAGGAACAATCAAGATTTTAAATTTTAAAATAACTTTTCCTAGCTTCGCAAATTTAAAAAATAATTTTATAATGCGATAGATCAGATGCTTATGATTATGCAGGTATAAAATTTGAAGTTGATTGAAGAATTAGACTGCACAAAATTGAATTTTAGACAGGAGCAACTTTGGACACATCCGCTCCCTTCCCCGTCGCGAGATATCTATCTGTATATCTAGATTTTTTTATTTTTGTTTATTTTTTTAGGTTAGGGATAGCAAGAAATTTTATATTTGATTTTTAATCCTTTTCCCAAGAAAACAAAATAATGTTTTTCTCATGAATGTACATGCCGGCTATAAATGAGCTTTCCCCTCTTTGGAGACATCTGTAGCTAAAACTAATACAAGAATGAGACCACATTTTATACTGAGACTTTCGAAGGCATAGGGAGATGAATTCTGCGAAACAAAAGCGATTTAGTGCCAAAAGTCTTCGAGAAGGGAAATTTTGGTGCTGGTGTAGTCATAAGCAGTCAAATATTTGCAGTAAATGTAGGTAAAAAGGATTATGCAAATTATGCTGTGTGTACATGAGAGCAGCGCCACTAATTCCAATTAATAAGGGATTGGGAATGTTCAGGCAGTTATTCGAATGGCTGACGAATCGTGTTCAGTATGCCTCCTACCTTGCCTCAGCATGCCTTACTTGTTAAGTTGTTTTACCTTAAACAGTGCAATGTCGTAGTGGCCCTTCGGGAATTTAGAAGGCTTCATAACCTGTGTACAGGTACTATGTCAGCTGTAGCACTGACATAGGACTGTAGCACTGACACAGCAGACAAAATCAAGTGGTGGCACTAACGAAACCCAACTTTCGGAAGAACATCCACCAACATCGATTAAAAGCAATCCTAGTGAAAAGGAAACAGAAAACCGACAACTAACTTACTCTGATAAAGATAAAAATAACGAAGAGGAGCAAGAAACAAAAACGGAAAAACAGACAAAAACGAACCAGCGCAACTTCATCAGGGAATCTTTGCCCACAAACATTCCAGAACCCCCCCAACAGCCTGTAGAAGGGTATGAAGAAATGGTACAGCTTGAATCGTCAGATGATGAAGAGGAAACTGGAAATGCAGGTCTTCCTCACACTGAAGGCCCACTTACAAATGAGCAGCTTCAGAGCTTTCTTAAAAAAGTTCGAGGCACTTCACAAAAACTGCTGACAGCATATGACTACACCGCCGACACCAGTGGTCTTATCACCCACCTGGAAGAATTAAGAACAGTTCTGGCAGGAATGAAAGGAAGAAAAACTACCAATCTCAGAAAAATAATATCCTACCTGATCAAAGGGCTTGAATCCCAGCGGCAGTGTAACTATCAGTAAAGGAAGTGAGGATTACCGCACCAAAAAAAAAAAAATAATAATAATAAAATAAAATAAATAGTGAGCACATCAATAAACCTTCTCTCACTAAACGATAGAGGATGTACCACAATGCTACGAAACAGAACTCATCCTGCAGCATATCCTTGACAGGCCAGAAATAGTTATGCTGCAAGAAACTAACTTCCATTGCAACAGCGAAGCTTCAGATCAACACTGTAAGAACTAGCCTTATACCATGCACCACTGTCCCGCCATACAACTTCATGGATCAGGGATCAGCATTGGAATTCACCAAAACAGCGGCCTAAAATTAGGAATAATCGACACTTTTCCTGGGTGTGCAATGTATGCACTCATTACAACTCAGACAGGAAAGAAAATACATATTATTGATATACACAATGCCACAAAGCGAACGGCTTTCAGTGCAAATACTAGAGTTCGTCCGAAACCATCTCAGCAAGGTCAATGACACCTCATATTGGCAGGGGATGTCAACTGCACTCTGGATCCTGCAATGGACAGACAACAATGCCAAGAATATCGACACTCACTAGCTTAGCTTCTGCAAGATGTAATAAATGACTACGAGCTGACTGATACCTTCAGAAACTTGCACCCACATGAGAAAGGGTTCTCCTGGAGGGCCAAAGATGGTCCTACCAGTGTCCTATAACAGGCATGGGTCGATAGATACTACACATCTATGCACACACTACACTACGTCAGAAGAGTCACATACCATCCATCTCAAGCATCAGACCATGATTCCATCCTTCCGAGCATTTGCATTCCTGGACACACCAGACGCAAAGGAGGAGCATACTCGATATTTAACAACAGCCTACTACAGGATACAGAATATCTCAGAACCTCCAAAATCTACATCGAAACTCTCATCAGGGATATATCTACTTCGCAATCAACTTCCGACTGCTGACCACTCTTTAAATCCAATGTTAGGGTATTTACCCAAAAAATAGTCAACAGAGGAATTTGAATATGCATTCAGTCATTAAAAATCTGCATAACAAGAATTGCATCATCCGGAATCTGAGGAATACCAGCCCACAGAAGTCACCATACGCTCGCACCTAGAGCACTCTGCAAGAGGAACACTAATAAGAGCACGACGCAAACACATTAACTTCGCGGATTCACTCACAAAATATTTCTTCTCACTGGAAAAACGCCAAAAAGAGTGCCACACTATATCTGCTATAACAACAGATAGTTGAAACATTATAGAAAATCATGACAAATCCTCTTACATACCTTGAAGTACTACAAGAATTTATACCAAACAAATTCAACGTCTGTGGATGCCACGAATATAATTCTATCCGAAGTGAAAAGACTCTCACCAGCAACTAGGCATAACACAGAACTCCCCATCACGCTACACAATTTGACAACTGCCTGCACTTCCTTACCTAAAGACACATCTCCTGACATAGAGGGGCTCACCATTGAGTATTACCAGTCCTTCTGGGAACAACTTGGACATATCCTCTCCAGAGTATATGTCGACAAAAACCTACACCTCATAAGGGACCTCATAGGCATAGCCAACAACATAGTGAAACAATGGGTCTTGTAACACTAGACCAAGAAAAAGCGTTCGACCGCATTTAACACCTATTGAGCTGCTTGAAAGCCTTTGGCTTTGGCTCAGGCATCATTCATTCTATTAAGATATTGTATGGCAAAGCACAATTTTGCATGAAAATAAACAACAGACCTACATAACTCTACCATACAGCAGAGGTATTAAACAAGGATGTCCACTTTTCGGTTCTCTTTACACAATTGCCACTGAGCCATTTTTGTGTTGATTAAGCAAGGTGCTTAGGGCATCCTGTCCTAAACATTGCTACCAAACCATAACTCTGACAGCATATTCTGATGAAGTTAAAATTATAGCCCGTAAAGAAGAGGATTTTGAGAACATACAAACAGCATACAACAATACAAGGCCGCCTCAGGAGCTAAACAAAACGCACATAAAACCACAAGTCTGTGGTGTGGCAAATGGAAAAACGAAACAGATTCCCCATTATCTGGTAACTGGTCTGCAAAGGGGAAACAAATACCTAGGGATTTACCTAGGAAATACGCCCTATTATATGGATAACAACAGGGAAACACTAAACAAACGTTTCAAGCAAGTACTAGGAAAGTGGGCAGCAATACGAGCCTCTTCCTCCACAAGAGGGAGAACAATAATTGTTAACCAAATAGTCACCAGTGTCCTTTGGCATACACTAAAGATTCTCACGCCACCAGTGCAATTCATCAAACAAATAAAGTCGACCATCTATCGATTCATATGCAACAAAAACAAAATGGCTTTGCTACTCCAAGCTGTGTACGTCTCTCAAAGATGTAGGACAAAATCTGATATCCATGACAATAAGAAAACAACGTTCGGTACTTGATTTCTCCCTTAATATCCTACAACAGGAAATAGCGCACAAAGGCACCAGTGAATATATGTTCACTTCTGCAACTAGAGGTCTCTCTCTCTCTCTCTCTCTCTCTCTCTCTCTCTCTCTCTCTCTCTCCAAAACCTTAAAAATGACAACAGCGCGCGTGCCAGTGAACCTAAAAAACTTATACTATGATATCCTTCGAAGATGGAAGAAAGTAAACCTCCAGCACAGTGAAGACAGCGTCCCTTCCTCTTGGAACCCATCTTCCAGAACACAATGGTAAGAAACCTGATCACTTAGAAACAGATTTTCTTTCTTCCGTGGAGTTGACGAGGCGTGAGGTACTTGGGCGACAATCTTTCTCCCAGCCTTATCTGTTGCTTTCCAAAATCGCTCGAAAACCTGGAATACCGGAATCAGGCTGAGCAGATACACATTGTAATGGCCGCTTTTCAAGCCGCTATGCCTGATAACATAACAGAACAGGGGCTTAGCCCTCCTAACTCAAAAGATCCAGTGCCAATCTTTATCATAAACCTAATAATTCCAGGGAGAAACATACACCCAGCAACACCAACAAAATCTACAGCACTCTAACACAACAGTCCAATTGGTCCTACCATATTGCACAAGAGTCATCAAACCCAACGCAGATATAGTGATGAATGTGGCACAACGTGTTACCCACACTAAGTATATTACGAAAATTTAACTCAGATGTTTCAGATAACTACCTGTTCTGCTACAAATCAGGAACAATCCGGCATATCTACTTGGAATGCCAAGTCAACACCCAATTAATCCATTTCTCACGGAAAGGGCAGCTCTCAGCTGTGGTAAGAAGAGGGGTATTTCAATGTCGTCCATGCAAAGGCAAATAATCATTCCTTCTTCAATTACCTCTTCATCACTGCTAAAGCGGTATTATACATCTTCTACCTCAAACATACAAGACCAGAGAGCACAGCAACTTCTCGGAGAGGAGCAGCTGACCAACTCGTTGCAGCCTTCAGAAAAAGGTGGGATCAATTATCCGTTGTGGTTCCCACCAGTTTTTGGATCTTACTCCTCAGATTTTTTCCTGTGTGGATCCCATAGGAAACAATCCAGTGGAATAAGATCTCATGATCGGAAAGAATACTCAACTTGTTCACGAAGACCAATCCATTGATGAAGGAAATGTTCATCCAACGATTGTGTATTCGCTGGTGGTCCACTGTTTTGGAAATACGTTTTATCGATATTCATGAAGTAATGAAACTCACAAATATCTTGAAACAGTGCATTCTGTTAAATATTTTAAAAATTAATCTGAAAGGGATTCAATTTCCTAAATGAAAATTCGTTTGAGAAATTGACTTTAAAAGTTTAGAAAAACTTTTATTCATAAAATGTATTAGAAATGCTTGCTGAAACGTACATTCGAATGACTAATAATTATTAATACAGAGATTAAACTTACTTGTTGTTCTTCTTCCCCAGCCTGATCCAATGACGTCATCACCAGCAGGATATTGATCTGTTGACCGAGGTAAACAAATTGGCTTATATATATATTCTACTCCCTTAGCTGGAACATCTAATTCTATTACAGCCAAATAATTTTTATTAGGAGATGGGTTACCCATATGTTGATGGTAGGCAATATTTTTAACTGTATAGTTTACGCTAAATTCTTCTTTATTTGAGATATTGGATATACCTAAGGACACAAAAAACTCCTTATGAAACCAGGTACCTTTCATCCTAAAAATGAAACAAAAACAATACACGCTGCTCAACTTTGTTGTTTAGAAATACAAACGGGTTGTCAGTTTCTAATTAAGAGAAAATCAAAAAAGTTTGAAAATTGTAATTAAAAAATTCAGTTAGACAAATTAGATTCGAATTCATTTTTATAACTTATTTTAGAAAATAACGCGGCAATCCACAACACTGATATCGTGCAGATGGATTTCAGAAACACGGCAGGAATTCATTTTTGCGATTCATTGGACTGGTCGGATATTTCAGAACGATTTAAATAAATAACAAAAGGATTTTCCTTGCAAGCCAACTATTCTGCAAGTGAGAGATGCTTTCATCATGGGCTGGAAATACCTGCAAATGATTTTGTTTGCCAAAGGAACAGAAGCCAAGAAAACCAGAGTGGATTTGAAAACTAAAAAAAAAAAGTATTATAAAATATTGGTTGGGTTTTCTGGATTAAGTAATTACCGAATGTTAATACACCAGCGAATAAACAAATTTGATTCTAAGTAATAAAAAATAGATGGTTACGTATATTAAAGAAAGAATAAAAATAAGATATAAATAAATTCATTGGGATAACCATTTCTAAAGTAGCATATCGCTCAGAAACAAATTTTAAGAATGATTTTGAAAAATTTCCAGCTAAAACAAAGTGGAGATATTCATAAATATTAATAATTTTCTTTTCAATCTTATTACGTAATACAAGGAAAACCACGTGAAACAGCGACTTAGAATTACTTAGTCGAACAAGATATGTTAGGATGTTCTTCTTAAATCTCATTTGATGCTAGATCTCTGCATTCATTCAGTCTATTATGGCTTTTTCACAAAGAACGAATGTGTAGCATTTTTGTCTCTCGTGGGAAAGAAGAGGAAATCTGTAATCATGTCCCGACGTGAGCAAAGAAGAGGAAATCTGTAATCATGTCCCGACGTGAGCAAAGAAGTCAGCTGCCACCTATATACACAAGTGCCTAGTCGTGAACATATTCACAAGAAAAGTTTTATTTGGTAGCCCTTTGATAAAGATGAAAACAGTAATATCCCTTGACTCGTTTAAAGTTTGACTTGTTTTTATGTTTAATGAAATTAAAAAAAAATGGTATATCGATATTTGGAACTGAGCATGTTTGCATATCGTAGACACATTTCAATATCTGTAAGCCATAAATGGCAAAAAAGGTCGTAGCACGATATTCCACTACGAAGTATTAGATACCATGGATGAAACTGAGGAGGCTTAATTGGTTGGGATATTGCGGTCAATGAATTTTGTTCCTATTCTGTAGATACCAGTCCTAAATTTTGTTCATGCACTTTTCATGATGTTTCGGATTCCTCACTCAATTTCAATATAATTTTTCTGAGAATGATCACCTTTTCTATCAGTCTTCTTTATCATATCAAACATGCTAAAATGGCGCAAGCAATTCACCGACATGGCAGATAATGCAAATAGTATTAATAACATTATCGTAAACAGTAAGCAGATTCATATGCAGCTGAATAGAATGACCATGACAGAATTCCGACAGAAAGAAAAGATGAATGGATGGATAGATGGATTGATAAAATTACTACATAATTTTAATAAAATTTTAATAATTTAACACCTTTTATTCCCTTATAGGGAGTAGACGAGGGCTTTAAATCCTATTTAGCTATTGGAGACTGAGCGGACAGTTCAATATCCACCGGTAGCCAATCAGAGTTAGCTGGTCCATGTCTATCACTAATTATAGCCAGCTACCTATTGACAGACCTGCAAAAAAGTGCTCCCGTCTCTTGGTACCTAACTCTAACAGGGAATATTGCTGCCTGAAATAACGGGGGTTCTATGGTCTATTTTCTAGTTTATGGGAAGAAAAACCCACTTCCTCGTGACAGAGATCGACTATCTCGGGAACTGGTCAAAGAAAGGCTTAGAAAATGTTCCCGAGATAGTCGATCTCTGTCACGAGGAAGTGGGTTTTTCTTCCCATAAACTAGAAAATAGACCATAGAACCCGCGTTATTTCAGGCAGCAATATACCCTGTTAGAGTTAGGTACCAAGAGACGGGAGCACGTTTTTGCAGGTCTGTCAATAGGTAGCTGGCTATAATTAGTGATAGACATGGACCAGCTAACTCTGACTGCACGAAGTTAGACTTCTAGTTCGGGCAGTCAAGCGCAGAGAATGCAAACGCCGCTTCCGCTGAGCTACCGTACATAATTTTATGTTATAAAATTATAACATGCTAGAGAAATGTGTCATAATTTCAATACTGGTTTGTACAACTCACCTATTGGGAAATATGCTAGCTGCTTAAGGACGTGTCGTCTGCTAATCAATGCTCCTCCACCGATAATTTGATGGTTGAAGTAGATAAGAGCCTATAACAGAAGAATACTTAAAAATCGTTGCAAATATAACGTAAATAAAGTTTCAGGAATAGTAAATAGAAAGCCAACTAAGAGCATTCGGTTTAATTGAAATTGTCGGTGAGACGAAAATGAAAGGGAACTTTGCAATCTTAGTCTGAGGTTATATAACTCCGAAGTGAACAGAATATATTTCGAAACTCATTATAAATTGGACTAAGTAAAAGACAAATGAGCTACCAGTTTCAATCACCCTTTTTGTCCTGCCGATGTCAGGATTATTGAATCTCCAGAGCTGACAAAAAGGATAGTATTTTCTCAAGACAGTCAGCAAAAAAAATAGTAATAAAGATATTCCTTTGCAAGTTGTGGAAATTTTAGAAATTTCCCCCACATCAGAGGTAGCTACTTCTAGTTGTTTTCAAAAAAAAAAGAAAAACAAAAACAAAATAAAAATAAAAATAGGAAGTGATATAGGTTTTGGAGGATTACGTTGTTAATTATTATGTATAGAATATTATATACACTTAATTATTTCTTAAATATGATGTTTTATTATAAATATTTGAATATATTACTTTTTACATCCTTTTCATGAAACTACAAATTTAAGAAATACGAAAATAAAATAAAAGAAATGTTACCATCCAAGGATATACAAATGATTCGGTTTCTATCCGAGCAACAACTTGCCTCCATTCTGCCCGCCATTTTGGGATTCCACAGTCTGAAAGAAAGAAAACTTCTTTGATGGTATGCAAAGTAAGACAAACATTTCATTTAGCACTTCATAAGTTGTGAGTATGAATTTTAATAATTTTTCTACCAAAATTTCTTTGAAGCGATTGATTTTGACATATTTCTAAATTCTACCGAAGACATGATTTAAATATTACCATTTTCGTCTGGAAGATAAATCCTAGATTAATCTTTTTTTGTTTCCCACCCTTCCATTTTTTGTTTTTCGTTAAGCATAACAGTCAGAATATAGCTGAATATAACATGAATTTTAAGGAAGAAATCAAAATATAACTTATTCATTCGGCCATAGAGTATAGAATTCTCATTTGAACAGCATGTTTCCCAATTTTATCAACATTTATCCTCACCAAGCATTTTTCTAAGACATGCATTTCTTTGAAGTCAGTTGTGTTATGTGTTGTGCAATGATCTACCATTAGTAGCCGGACAATCATTTTATTTGATGTTAAGCAATTTAATAACTACAAAGCTTCTGCAGCCAGTGGAACAACTGGACAGCCTTTGAGTTGGAAGAAAACCTTGGATCGAATCCAGTCCGGAAGGTGATTCGAATGCTTGTCGAGCTTTTTTGAAGGAAGTTGAGTTAGTTCGCTCATGAAGGTACAACTCTAGACAAATTATACTCAGTGCCGGATTAAGCGGCGAGCTGACTTGGCAGTTGGGGCGAAAAATGTATGGGGCGCTGATTCTTATATCTATGCAACTTTGAAAAGGAGAAGAAGCAGCGCCAAAGAAGGAGTTTTCGCGGGGGGCAAAATTGTCTTAGTCCGGCAATGGTTATACTTTACGGTGATCTCATCCCAGAGAGGAAGTTCAACCTGCATATAGTACTTTAGTTGGACAGAATGTTGAAAAGAAAGAAGAAATTTTTTAAATTTAGATTTCGAGAACCGATTTGCACTCTTTAGGAAATACATACGAGGGTGGGGGGGAAGGATGTTGCAAAAGAGATCAACAAAGGGACAGGAAGAAAAATATGTTCTCTGAGTACACTTAGGAAACGATGATTATGATGATGATGATGACGAGGATGACGTTTCTTAACAGATTCGAGGAGAGTGAGAGATTATCAATGCCAGTTCCAGTGATTAGAAAAGTGATCATAGAAATACCTGCAGACAAAGCAAGCATCAGAAGCTGAATATCTTTGAAAGAGAAAAAAAAATCCGTAGTGAATTAGAAAGAGATTGGCCTCTTTTTCATCAAATTAATTCCCTCCTGTATTGACTCCTGATTTAAAGAATGCTTAGGATTTCTACTAAGAATATGTTCAATGGCCAGGATGGATTTACAGAATCACTAGTTGCTACAAGGCAAAGTAACTTATTGGGAAAGAAAGAAACATAATTACTTGAATGTTGAGGCAGCGATAATTGTTTTCACTATGAAAGATTGGAAATTAGAGTTATTCTAGGAAGGCAAATTTTTGATCCTTCAGAAGCTGCCATTTGTAAATTGTGATTCTTATATTCTTAGAGATTGGTAGATAGGTAGTGTCACAAGTCGTTTCACCGTCACGCCTTTGTTCCATAATCTTTGTTCTTTATTAGAACTAATCCTTTAGGACTTCTCATTCATTCGACAATGGAGGAACTTGTTAAGTTGTGTTTGATCGAATAACAAATCCCTACCAAGCGAAAGGGTATTATCAAAAGTGAGGATGAAAAAATAGGGTTGATTTTAATGAATAAAAAAGGCAGGTTTATATATTGCTACACTAGATATAAGTAAATTACCAGAATACCATTAAGAATAGAATCATTGAGACGTTAGAATTTTTAAGTTATAGATCTTTAGATGTTGACTGTCTAAAACGTTTGTTCATTTGTTTAGTTCTAATTTTCTCAAATGAAGTCATAAAATCTGATTGATATCATTTTCTGTAATAAGATAAGTTCTGTAGTCTATTTGTGAGAGATACGGGATTTAAAACATAAGATGAGTTTCTGGGATGTGGTATCCCTATTTGCTGGTGTTCCAGATCGAATAATTCGGGAACCTGCCTAAGAAGAGTCTAGAAATAGTTCTTCTATTCGGCAACCAGAATCGAAGTTATAACAAATATTTCTTGATAGTTTATTGTCATGACAGCGAACGTCATTTCTACAAACAACACAGGGATATTCTTGTGAATCGAAAAGAAGCCAGCCGAAAATCAGTTCATCTATAAACAAAAAGTCATAGAGTGTCATATGATAATATTACATCCACATACAAAGTCTGTTCAAACATCGCAGGATTTTCGTCTGCACAATATCACAATGAAGAATGACTTCTATAAATCTGATTGTGGATTACATAATAAACTCTCCGTTAAAAATTAAGAATTAAAAATTTAAATTACTTTGGTTCTTGTTCTCTACCTGTCTACTATGAGTAATTTCTTTTTACTCTACATGAATAAACATGATCATTAATTTAGTAAGAGGAATGGACCACAGTGTCAACGTGCGCTTGCGCGCGCACGCACGCACGCAGACACACCCACTCACACACAAAAACTGACAGCATTAAGCATTTTTACATTAAAAAAAGAATTGCATTAGTAAAGATAAATGATTGTGATGACTTTCAGCGCATCGAGATATCTGTTACATATGATATTAAACTAAACATAACCTTAATAATATCTACCAGATAGAAAGTTAATAAAAATAATCTCAGTAGTCTCTCTTTGCATCTATATCCAATAAATGAAAAGAGATAAAACTATGGAAATATATATAGCTTATTTCTGTATGCAACTTCCACTAAAAATGCCATTTTTACTGGAAATTCTTGATGTTTTGCTTCATAATTGCTTTCTTGTCACACACACACACACGCACACACGCACGCACGTACGCACGAGTTTATGCATGTAGATTTGAGCTCCCTAACTGCAGTTGTCTCCGATTACTGCAATTATTCATATGTAGTTCACCACAGAAGCGAATTGTCAACATCTCAAATAAAGCAATGAATAAATTAAAAAATTCAGTGGAAACGTTTCTAAAAATTTCAGACGTAAAGACTATTGTTTACTTATTAAAGGCTAACTCGTGACATGTGCATAGCATATTAGGACTATTAAGTCTTTGTTTACTATTTTTACATTTACACATTGAAAATGGAAATGAGTTGGAAATTTTCATAAAGAAAATTTTGAGGCGGGCGATGTTTTCTCCCATATCGACTTGCTTTGCCATTTTCTGCAGTCAGGAATCAACTTGTTTTCCGATTATTTGAGATGCATAAATGCCAACTATCGATCCGCACTTCTTTTGAAAATCACCCAACCCAAACTCAAATGGTCATTTTAATCATCCAAATACTGGCCTGACAAGTCAATTGGAGTGTGTTCACTATCCATTCTGTAGACCTAGCGTTTTTGTTTTATCCTTGAGAATGACATAAAAAAATTTCTCATCAGTGAGGCGTTCAGTGAAACCTCGAACTTTTCTGAATGAATGATCTGCTCCACCATCCCATCAGGAAAGTTCAAGGACTCATCAAGTTAAACATCACATTCCATGCCCATGTCACTCTCTGAGTACAGTTTTCTATTCATACGTAATTCAAGAGGATCATTGCGTTGGTAGAAATTTTATCCTTATTGAGGAAACAAGGAATTTCTTTAATGACTTGCAACTAAAATTAGATGAGAAAAAGTAAATGATTTAAATAATTGGTTTATATTCAGGAACATCTATAGAAAACATGGAAATTATTTAATGACTTGCAAGTATAATTAGATGAGAAAAAGATTAGGTGATTTAAATAATTAGCTTCTCTATTCAAGAACATTGTAAATTGACATCAAGCTTATCAAAGATAAATCTCTCTCTCTCTCTCTCTCTCTCTCTCTCTCTGTCTCTTCCATTTACTAATTATTTACCTGCTATATTAGGGAACACGGGAGGTGGAATGTTGTAGCAAAGAGCGTCATTTTCGGTATGTTGCTTAATCCATGAATAGTACATGGAAACTCTAGTATACAGTCCTGGATTGCCCTTCTCTCCACATCCTAATCCAGAGAATACTATTCCAGCAATGTACCATTTTCCTTCCCTCCAGATAATCAATGGGTTACCAGAATCTCCCTAAATTCGTGGATGAAATTTCACAATGAGGATTAATTTTCAGAGTGAACAGAAATTCTGATGAAATTGGAAATATTAAAATATTAGCATATGACAAACATTCAATATCATACATCGGTTTAATCTAAATGATATCAGAGTTTTTAGTATTACAAAGAGAGTAATGCACAAATTACTCCAATTACTTGACATCAATTGGAGTAATTTCTGTAAAGAGACTGTAAGATACTCTTTGAAATCAGAGATGCTTGAAACTTGCACAGGGATAGAAAACTCTAATCTGAAGGTGATTTTTATCTTCAAATATTGCACTGTTACCTTGCTTACTACAAAAGAAAAGCAAATGATCTTTCCTCTCCATAGCAGGATTTCTGGTTTATCTGTTCACTGACAAATGCACACGTTGTTCTAATATGCCATAAGACGCCGACATTCAGGGGCTGGGTATAAATAAATAAAAAAATGTGAAAAAAATGGAAGTTTTTAAGAAATCATATTTCTCATTTAGCGAGTAAACATAGCGCAGACTTATGTCACTCTAATTTAAACGCATAATTTTGCTGATACTAACGACATTTTGGTCTCGGAGTTCTTCCCATAGTATTTTAGTGATCTTAAATACAAAAAAATATTCAACAGTACGCCAGTATAATAAATGCTCCAAGCTAGAAGAAGAGAGGAAGAGAAGAAATATATCAGGTTGATTGCGCTTTTTCTGGTAAAAATACAAAACATTATGTGTTGAAAAAAAAAACTGCAGCACCAGCTGGAGTGGGGGAAGAAGTAGAATAAGAAAGGAAGGTTTGTTTGGTTTCGAACTACGATGGTTGGTTGCTGCATATGTATTGAAAAATAAAGGAAGTACACTATCTACCAATAATTGTACAGATACCCCGGTTATTTGAAGTTATGGAACATGCCAGTTTGTTAATAAAATAAAAACAGGTGTGAAGACAGTAGGAAGCGGAGTTTCATCGTAGCAGCTGAATGCTGGTAAGGCAACACAACGTGAACTCAGTGACTTCAAGGGGGGGGGGGGGTGAATGTTCGTGGGATGTCACATAGGTGGCATGTCTTTTCGCGCCATTTCCGCTCAACTGGAGCATCCAAAACGAACGGTTGGCAAAGTGATCAACAAATGGAGTCGTTCATCACTATTTCAGGAAAATGTCCTGGGAAGCCGCCGAAAATGAGCGATAAGGACAGAATGGTGTTAAAACGGGTGGCACGCAATAACTGGCTACAGTTTTTGCGCGCTCTGAAACTCATCACCCATTTACTGAGTTTCCACGGATGGGCAGCATCACTCAAGCCGAACATCAAAACAAAAAACAAGGCGGCTCGTCTGGCCTAGTGCAAAGGGTATGTGAACTGGACAGTTGAGCAGTTCACAAATATTCCATTCAGTGGAAAACCGTGTACTCTGGATTGATGAATCAAGAATCACCTGTTTCCACTCTGATGGCGGATGTGGGTGCAGACGCAGCTCGATGGACGCTTGTTACCACAGTGTATTTTACCCGCAGTAAAGTTTTGTAATGATGGGTATTGGTGTGGGGTGTATTCAGCTGGTTTGAAGTGGGACTAGTGATCGTTGTCTATGGTTCCATGAAGGCAGCTCTGTGCCTTGATATTCTGGATAATCAGGTGATGACTGCACTGTGGAGTTTTATGGAATGGGCCCTTGTTACTATAAGGACGAAAACGACCCATTACACAAAGCTGCAGCTGTAATGGAATGGTATGAAGAGATGGATGTTAAACGATTGCCCTGCCTGCACAGAGTCCTGACTTCAACCCCAGCGAATACCTATGGAACGAATTTGAGCGGTGATTGAGGTCCAGAGCAGCAAGTCCTCGATGTATCGTTGAACTCAGTGCTGTGTTAATGGAGGAATAGAAAAATATTCCATTTGATATCCTTAAATTTGTTCCTCCATACACAACTTTCTATATCTCCCATTAGCCAATCTTTTACCAATATCACAAGTTTAGTGTCCGTCCACATCTACTCCAATTACGCAACAGTATTCCGTGGGGTATTCAGTGAAAAGCCTTAGCAATATCCAGAAGTATCCTGTGTAGGCATTTGTCCAACTCATATATCATTCTATTATAAAAAGTTAATAAATTCCTTAAGCAGGATCGACCTTTAACAAAACCATGATAGTCCCTATAGAGTGTCATATACTGATCCACCCTTTCTTGAATTCTGTCTTTAATCAACTTTTTCAATACTTTTGCCATCACTACTGAGATGATGATTGGTGTTTAATTAACTGTCGCTGTTTTAGAGCCACATTTATGCAAAGGAATGATTTTTCCTTCCTACCACCTCCCTATATAGGACTGAAAATAGTAGTGTTGATTAGGCTCACTAATGAAAATCATGACTACTAGACCATAGACGAATATTCTAGACAATTGGCTGTCAAATATCGAAAAAATCTTAAGGTAATAATTCGGGTACTTTCAAATCGGCAACATTCCACGTGATATCGAAATGACTGGCATCATCAAAATTGTTCTAAACCTAATATAAAAGTCATGTATACGTTGTAGGGGTTTTCCTGCCGGAAAATCCCAGCCAAGAATGTAGGGATTTTGAACAGTCAAAACAACCATAACAGGTAGAAGAACGCACACAGTTAAAAAAAGACATAATGCACTGTGCCATAAGCCTAATTCGGCTTATGGGATATAAAACTAATTCGGCTGTAATTCCAAAGAAACAAACTCCATATAGAATAATCATGCGATGACGTAGAATGCGAAATGAGGGAACAGGCAATACATTATTTTCGTTACTCTAACTTGGTAATGTTTTCAAGGGTGTGTATTTGTGTGTGCGAGCTCGCGCGTGTAAAATAATCCTCCACTTCATTACACTTGATGTGTCATCTGTCGCTCTCCATTTATTCCATTGATACTATTTCTTCCACAGTACCTTTATCGCTAACAGGTACTGTGGAAGAAATAATATTGTTGTTACATTGGCAATCATCTATACATTTAGATATAGCAATGTGCGAAATAAAATAAAAATTTATAATTTTTGTCGAATAATCACTTTGTTTAGAATGCTGCATGACTGAAAAAAATTATACAGTGCATTTTGCTGCATTCACTTACTGTGGCAAATGAAAATCCCACATCATCTAGTCGACGACGTTTTAGCGAGTTGAATTTGATTCATTCTATATTTTGATGAGATGAAGATCGCCTCGTGCCCATTTTCTTAAAGTTTATCATTTTGTTTCACTAAATTCTCCACTAAATTAAATACTTCTGCATCTATGTTTTTCTTAGGAATTCTATCTGCTAATTACATAATTAATATTTTCCTCTTACCTGACAATCACCTTTACCCTCTTCTCCTCCTGCACACATTTTACTTTCAGATATTAGACTGGGATATTTTTTCGCACACTCTACGTAGGGAAGTATAGTTAAACTGACTTCTCGGAGAATCTGGCTTTTAAATTCTTCTACAATAAAACGTATGATTTTTTAGGAAAACATACAAATATAATTTTGTTGTTAATTTTAAATCATATGGTTAAACGAGGTAGACTAAATAAATATAGACTGTGTAATATTAATTTAAATTTCAGGTGTGAGAAACTAGCGTCCTACACTTTTAAACTGATAACCGAGAAGTTTAGAACTACTAATGTTAATGTCGGTTGACCAAAAATCTCAACAAGAATTTGGACTTCGCTTCATAATTTTATAACATGTCTACCGACACGAACGTTTGTCAGACCACTTCTTTTTATTTAAGAAAACAATTTTAGAAAATTGTCTTCTTAAATAACCAATTACAATTATTTCTTGAAAAAAAAAAAAAAGATTTCTATTATTTTCCGAATAATGATCAAGCCGACACGAAACAAGTTGATAAACCAATTGCCACACAGCTTAAATATATCACTGTGGGGTAATTGGAAATACGCTTAAAATGCAAATTAGAATAAGTTATACCTAGTTTAGTTTTGTACATAACGGATCATGTTAACTGGTATATTTTTTTGTAGATGATATAATAAATATCTCTGATATCTTTCTTTGTGTTTCTTTATTAACTTGTAGTTATTATTAACATTAAAACCAAAACAATCTGTTTTGGTTATTATTACTAACGGCAATCTTACTTTGTAGTTATTACATAAAAAATATTTCGGTGATTTATCAACATTATTAGAGATTAAGAATGGCGGATAGAGGACGCTCGGCACATTTCCTTGTGAGCTTTTAACAGATGCTGATGATGTATCTTCTTGAAGGGATTTCGGTCCTTGTGTAGTTAAAGTAGCCTCCAGGAGTGTAGTTGGCGGTCTGATGGATTAGATGGTTGTAGTGATTGTCAGTAATCGTGATATTCTTTTCATCAGTAATTGCTTTTATGAAGGATCTTATATCTGCTATCTTGGCATCTCAATGCAACTGGCTATTCCTGACGAACCAGGGAGTGTTCAGCGCCATGTTTGAGGCATTTATTTTGGATTATTTATATTTTATTGATAATCTGTACTGTGATAATACTTCAGACTGGTGAGCCGTAGGATAGGAGAGGTCTTATCAATGTTTTGTAAAGTAGAAACTTATTTTTCATGTTTAGGTGACAGGTTTGGCGATGATGAAATCTGTGTGCATCCTGAAATAAAGGGTTTATTTAGTTTATTTCTTAAATATTTGGCAGCGGTGTGCCATGGTGTAGATTTTCCGAACATCTGTAGTACTTCTATCGGGTTTTCTCGTCTTCTGAAGAGTACTAAAGAGTTATTTTATTTTTTTTTTCGGATTGCTGGAGATTTGCTACATGGAGATCCACTTTTCGAATTCGTTATCTTCGATTTGGAGTTTCTTGGTGACTACTTCCAGACTAAGTGATTTTGTTATGATGAATGTATCATCCGAACACACTGCGGTGATAGTAGAAAATATTTCACGATGGTCTGCCATGTAAATAGAGATAAACAGTGGGATTAGCAGGAGTCTTTAGGAAATACCTCTCGAGGAAACTTGAGGAAACTCCTCTTGAGGAAACATGCTGAGCAATTGCCAGCTTGGCTGGCCAAATGGTTAATGTGTCCGCTCTCTCCAGTCAAGAGGATGCGGGTTCGAATCCCGCCATGGGTATCGATGTTTGTAATTATCTGTGGAAATAATAATGGTGATGGTCGGCGGTAGACGGCGTTGGTGTGGATACGGTCAGTTGATGGATTGAATGGTGGAATGCCCTCCATCTATGAGTCACTGGACTTCCTGGATGTGACAAATAATAATAAAAAAATAATAACTCCTGCTGTGATTATTCTCACTCTTAATCTGATTTCGTTTATTTTCACTCAGAATTTGCATTTGTTGAGGTAGGATTTGATGAGAAAGAAGACGGGCATTGGAAAATTTGCTTGGAATAGTTTGTATATTAGACGGTAGTGATATATGTTGTCAAATTCTTTGGCGACGTCACTTCGAACCCTTTGTTGGTTTTTTCAATGGTAAATCTGATGTGCTATAGAATGGCCTTTCCTGAATCCGAAGTGTTATCTGGAATAATTTGTGCATTTTCTGCTGCTTCTTGATGCTGCGAGAGGACTGCGCATTCAGCGGCTTTGTCTATGCAAGAAACTAGGCTAATTGGAAGGTAGTTCTGAGGGAATTGCATTTCTTTGTACGGCTTCGGAATTAAAAATTAGATGGATTAATCAGATGTGCAGTATTTTTCTGTGTATTTTATTTTTTTTTTATTATAAAAACCTCCATGTAGTCAAATACTCATTGTGGGAGGTCCACTGTTATACATACAGTTTATCATACTGTGCCTTAAATATATTCACTGTCTCTGCACACACCACACTCTCGGGCACAGCATTCCAATCACTCACCACTCTCCATGCAAAAAACCTGCCCCTCACTCCCTTACTCACACCCTCCTTATACAGCTTCCAGGAATTACCTCTTGTTCTCCTGCTATCCTCACTCATTCTGTGCAAAACTTCCCCGACGTTAATCTGGTAATAACCACTTAACAGCTTATATGTCTCAATCATATCCCCCCTCCTCCTTCTATCCACCAATTTCTGCAAATTGCATTTTGTCAATCTGACTTCATACTCTACATTCCAGAGACCATAAACCACCTTAGTCAATCGCCTCTGAACTTTTTCCAACGCAATTTCATCTTTTTGAAAACTAGGTGACCAGATCTGTGCACAGTAATCCATATGTGGCCTGATCAAAGCCTTATACAGAGGAATCATAACATTCTTACTTCTACAAGTCAATGTCCTCCGCATCATTCCCATTATCCGCTGTGTTGTCTTCACTATTTTAGTAACATGTCCCAGAAATTTTAGGTCCTTGTCTACAATCACTCCCAGATCTCTCATTTCCTCTACCTCTTCCAAGATATTCGCACCGATTGTGTAATTTACATCCCATCTCTGCTTCCCAAATTTCAAAACCTTACACTTTGAAACATTGAATTGACATCCCCACTTATTTAGCCATTCAGACAGTGTATTCAAGTCCTCTTGCAAAGCTACAGCATCCACACTACTCCTGATAGCTCTGCCCAACTTTGCATCATCTGCAAACAACTGCACATCACCATTCAGACCTCTCCATATATCATTTACATACAAATTAAACAGCAATGGACCCAAAGCAGACCCTTGAGGTACACCACTAGTAACTTTCCTCTTCTGGGATATCGCTCTTCCATAGACAACTCTCTGATACCTATCAGACAATCAATCTCCAATCCAGTGAACCAATCTACTGTTCAGCCCCACCCGTTCCAATTGAATTACCAGCTTATCATGTGGCAATTTATAAAACGCCTTTGCAAAATCTAAATATACCACTGTATATGCAATACCCTTACCCAACGCATTTGTCACTTTATTATAAAAAGTAAGCAGGTTGCTAAATCATGATTTTCCTTTAGTAAATCCATGCTGGCCACCAAACAGTATTTTTCTGTTGTCAACCCAATTCTGAACTTTATTCCTAACTAACTTCTCTAATACCTTGACCACAACTCCAGACACACAGACTGGTCTATAACTCAAAGCCTTACTCTTATCACCTTACTTATGAATTGGAACAATTTTACCCTCTTTCCACTCTTTTGGAACTTGACCCAGTGAGAGGCTCATGTTGAAAAGATATACAAAAGCTGTTGTTAGCTCTCTGGCACATTCCCTCAAGACACATGGTGAAATAGCATCAAGTCCTACAGCCTTATTTACATCAAGTCTATTCAATTCCTCATACACCTCTTGTTCACTTACTAACAGTTCCACCTCCTCCTCTCCCACTGCTTTCAAGTTCTGCATGATGTCACATTCACAAGAATGAAATACCTTTAGAAATTGCTCACTAAATATCTCAACTATATCCTACGCAGCGGTTATCATTCCTACGTTTTCACCAATCAATCCCATCCTACCATAATCATTCTTTCTTCTACTGGCGACATATCGAAAAAACTCCTTAGGATTTTTTTGGCCGCTTTAGCTAACTGCTGCTCATTCTGCATTTTTGCTACCCTTATCAAGCTAGTCACCTCCCTCGCCTGCTCTTTGTACTTCTCATGCAACTGGTTGTTATGTATACTCATTTTGTGTTTCTTCCATAATACCTTCTTCTTCCATATTGCATACCTTATCTCTTGATTCATCCATTTTACACCCACTCTGTTTACCCTCTTGTCCCTTGGAATACACTCTGATATTGCCACCAAATAGTTCTTGATTATAGCCCAAGCAGCATTTATATCCTTTCCATCCAGTTCCTCTTTCCAATTTATTATCGCAAGCTGTTTCCTGAGCTTTTCGTAATTACCAGTCTTATAATTCCACATATATCCCTTTCTAACAGACGTCCTCAAATGACTGGTCAACCTGCACGTGATCACCTCGTGGTCACTCTCACCAACTGGTGGAAGATTTGACACCCCATTTATAATAGCATCATCTGATGAGATGATCAAATCCAATACTCTTGATCCTCGTGTACCCTCCGTTACGTGCTGCCTAAGGTAATTATCTTTCAAAAACTCCAAAAATGCATTTTCTTTAGCCCCAGATGCAGTCTCTTGCTTCCAGTCTATCTTACCATAATTAAAGTCGCCCATAATGATAACTCGTTCCTTGCTAGCTAGGCCAATTTGCCTATACATTTCCTTCTCATTACCCTCCATACTAACAGGTACATTTCCTTCTCATTACCCTCCATACTAACAACCCCCAACTAAATATTTCATCCTGTTAACTTCTCCCTCACACCATACGGCCTCAAAACCGTGACCACTATTTGCACCTTGCAATTCCAGCTTAGATGGGCACAACTCATCTGCTACCATTAACAGTACTCCTCCTCCCTTTCTTCCCTGTCTATCTTCACGAAAAATATCATATCCGTTCATCTTTATTCCTGTCAGGATGTCATCGTCATCTAACCACGTCTCACTTATACCAACCATTTTGGGGCGAACAGACCCGAACAAAGCAACAATTTCGTTCCCCTTATTTCGAATACTTCTGGCATTAGTGAATAAACATAAGAAATCATTACTGCTTCTACAAGTCCTAAGAACATCACTCCTGCGATGTGACTCTTCAATACCTTCCCCATCCCTTCCCCATCCCTTCACAATCACTTCCTCTATATTACCACCAATTCTACAACTTTCTTCACCCCTAAACTCTTTCCACCCATCCCAGGCCATCTCAGTCTGTGTTTGTCCGCTTACACATTCACTTGTGTATAAGACGATACTTTTTTCTAAAATTGCTAGAACAAAAATTTGGGGTCGTCTTATATATGAGAGGGTAACCGGTTCAGAGACTTGCGGTTGCCTTGGTGAAACTACCGGTTCCTTGTCTCCGAGAACAGGATTCTGCCAATGACTAGCCTGCATAAGTCCTCTAGATTGACATCATTATTGGATAATTCTGAATAAACCAATCAGAACTCTGAAAGCATTAATATGTGCGCAAATCGTTGGTGGCGTACCGTTTTGGTGTTATTGCAGTGGATTAATACTCCAGGAACATTCCGTGTGTCGATCAAAAAATTAATGCATTAACAATATTATGAGTACTTGCCCATAAAAATGTCCGAAAAAAAACTGTTATAATATTCTTGAAACTTCAAGTTAAAAGTGATCAAAAAACATGGACATAAAGCTTCAGAGAGATAGTTTCAATCTCCTCTAACTGTGTGTATGATTAGACAGTGGAAAAAATAGGAAGAACAACTACTCAAGATGCAAAAAAGAAGAGGGCATTAAGAGGAGGCCAGCAAAATGTGCAAAGGTTAAGCGGAGGCTAAAGACGTGGATTATGGAGCAGTGCCAGAGTAGGATATGTGTCAATACTCCCCAAGCATATTGAATATGAGGTAAAAAGTTTTGCAAGAGAAACGAACATTATTGATTTGAATAGGAAAGGAAAACGGTGATTCGGCTTCATGAGGAGAGAAGGGTTGGCCATGAGAACACAAACCAGATTAGACCAGAAAAAGCCAGGAACTAACAGTGATGAAAAAGTGATATGTCTGGAAGTGAGAGTGATTCATAATTTCTTAGTATGTATCTTAAAAATATTACCTATTTACTAAATATTCTTTGTATATTAAAAAAAATATCAAATATGTTCTCTTTTATGATTAAAATATTAATTTCTTAATTTTAGGTTCGAAAAAGGAGGGTTAGACTTTTACACTGGGGCGTTTTATACAAAGAAAAATACGATATTTTTTAGATTAATTAAAAAGGTTTTTTAGATAGTGTATGTAATAAAAAAGAGTTTATTTCATGATTCAGGTAAATTTTTTAGCAGAGGGAGGGAGAAAGAGAGAGAGAGAGAGAGAGAGAGAGTGGTAAAAAAGATTTGGTTGATTCATAATAGAATATACAATAGTAACTGCAAAAGTGTATTCATATTTTAATGTATGCTGTATCATAGTAAGAATTTCAATGCATCACAGTGATAACTTTTACTCATAAAAGAGAAATGCGGTAAATCGTAACCGGCAACATTTTAAAGGCGGCCAATACAGTATCAGGATGCGTTAAATAAGTCTAATCGCCTACTCCCTATATAGGAATGAAAAGGCGTGTTATACGCCTTTTCTTTCCTAAATGGAGTAAGCGATGCCGTTTTTAGCCCTATCTAACTTTTGGGATCTGAGTGGGCAGTTCAATCCCCACTAGTACATAATCAGAGATAGCTTTTCCAAGGCTTTCATTGATTGACAGCGGAACGCAGTGAAGAAAGATGGCTCGACAAGTGCCGCCATCTCGCGGTTACTAACCCTAACACTCGTATTGAATGTCTGAAATAATGTGGGTTCTACGGTCGATTTTCTTGATTTTACTGGAGAAAAAAACCTACTTGCCCGTTCCTGAGATCGATTAACTCGGGAACCGGTCGAAAACAGGCCTAGTAAACTTTCTAATAGTCGCAGACTAGATTCGAAACCAAGAATACGCATTCTTATTTAACTCATAGTTCCAGCGAACTCGAGTATGTACGATGTAATACACTGTTATTTGCTTTTCTTCAAAGTGAAAAAGAAACAAAAGTTGCTATACCCATGAATGACAACTTTTGTTTTCTCAGTTTTATTAAAACTACGATAAAACATAATGTCAAATATACTATGCATGGTAATAGTGACAATAGTGAAAATTATGAAACAATTCTTTCATAATCTAAAACAATTTTTTACGTTCATAAGAAAACACAAATTTTGCATTCGAATAAATGTTAATATTCAAAATATTGATAAAGGAATAAATAAATTCGAATAAATATCGAATGACACCAACTGCTTTCTGGTCAAACTATATGGAAAATCCCTCCCCTCCACCACCACCACCACTTTCTGATGACAAAGAAGATACTTCAGACTACGACAGTTACCAATCATTTAGATCAACTGATAAGTGGAAGATGTTCTAGATGCGTCTGCCGAATAAAAAAATGCACATTCTACCCAAAACAGTTGGAGTCTATCGGGAGCTTACAAAATTTCTTGACAATAGCTACTTGATAAATTGTAATATATTTGCTCTAAATAGGGGGGAGGGGTGGAATCTGTTAGTTGTACTTCGCGGAGTAATGTAGTCTATTTTGACAAACAAAATTGCAACCTATCATCCAAAACAGAGGCTTTAATCCAGTCAAAGTTAGCAGTATCAGTAGAGCAAACAAAATTCTATATCTCTTAATATTATTTGAAATCAAAGGACCAACGACATACATGTGATCTGCAAACAGCCTGTGACACGTGGTTATTAAAACAGAATTCTTGAAATATAAAACCATCACCGCACGATTCCAACGGTTGGAACACGTTCACGTTGTTGCAAAGCGGATTATCAAAGCATGAAATGCTGAGACAAGCAGGCAACCGTCTCCTATAAAAAAACAAAAACGCAACAGCAAAATATGCTAATTGTGGGAGACCACGCCAACTAACTTGAAGCTGTTCATATTTGACACTTAGCCAGAGATATCCGTCTACATTAAGAAGTGTAACTCAACAAAAAATCCACCACAGGAAACAAGTGCTCTCCCATCAAGATGATGGAAGAGCATTTGTTTTATTCCTCTGAAACACGCTCAGATAATGCTCTGGGCATTTCTCTATGACTAGTCACAACAGAGGACCCACATTAGTACAGATTATCAGCTGGAATACGAGTGGCTTGAACAATAAAATTTTAGAACTAAAGGAATATGCCACACAACATCAGGCAGACATCATCGTCATCAAAGATACTCATCATTACCCAACCGACAAACTTAGTATCAGACATATTTATCAGAAAAGATAAAAACCAAACTACAGTTGCCGTTCCTCTCACCAAAACCCTCGAAAGCGTCAGGATAGAAATTCATAAAATGCAAACTCAGGCAGCCTGAAAATCTTGGTCCATAACCCTCCAAACAAAAACATTCTTGACTAAACAAAATAGTAATAAGTGCTGTGATCTGTACGACATGCACAAAACCTGGAAGATTGTTTTCTCCAATAATAACGGCAAAATCCTCAACATATTGGTCATCATGAGAAATGGTAGTTATCAGTCCCGCTACTGCGCAGATGCTCTAGATGTAGCAATACTGAAAGATTTATCACATACCATTACAAATAGTCGAAGACCTCAATTTTCACCCTGACTCCATTATACTCTACCTAGGCACTGCACATAATTTAGCCGTAGACAACACTATCGCTATCAACTGTAATCAACTCCCTGCAGCTCTTCAAGGAAACCTCGGATCAGTCCCGTTTATAACTACAATTGAAAAAGAGAATGAATCAAGTTCTTTATGAACTTACGTATTAACAGAATTAAATTCAGTCACCACCACTATCACACGAACAACAACTAATTGACTATTCGAAGAAAAAAACCAGCTCATCTGGAAGAAAAACCATCTCTTCTTTGCCAAAAAACTATTGCCTTGGCTATATTTCCTAATATCACCGCATTTATGACCATGGTACAATCATCATACTATCCAACAATCTCAAAACGTAGTTTGCCAGGTGATAAGTCTCCATCAGTCCAGATGAAAGCTCTCCAGTACTCTTCACCAGAAGACGAGCAAACCTGATATTATCTGGAGACAAGTGTGGAAAACCTATATCCTGGCAAATATCTAGGAGAAAAATTAAATAAAGGTTTGTAGTTCAGGATGCAACAGATTTCAGCACCACAAAAGCCAACCGGATTATTGCCCAACTGTACTTATCTTAATCAACAAGATTCTAATTTACAAAAAATAGTGATAAGATCTCTCCTAACATACGCCTCACTAGCCTAGCGACACACCACTGAATGGAATATTACGAAGTTATAAATAATTCAAAATAAAATCTCCGTTAAAATGTCACAAGGAGGAAGCCGAACTTCCCAACCAAAAACACCTCCATTCTCAACCGTTTATGCAGATAAAGGGATAATGAATCAAGGATTTAGTCCATCCATCAAAGAATTTAACATAATGATATGCATATAAAATTTGCAGCGTATTGCCAGCCATTCAGTTTTCGTATATCTGATTCTCAGATACTCCGACATCTACCATTACCTCTCCGTATCTCTAGGTCAAGTGATATCATGAGATTCTATAAAGGAACAAAGTGGTCTGAGTAGTAGCTCTTTGATAATGCATGGTATTACACACTACTGAGAAGGAAGTATGCAGTGAATTATGGATTACTAGAACAACTTAATGAAATCTCTTAGTACCATATAAGCAACCGAGTCGTGAAGATCTTTATGCGATCTTTTGTTATAAAATGATTGGGAAAATAAGGATGAAAACGTGAACATCATTTCTTGTCAAGTATAACTTGCTGTCTACATATCGAATGGACAATCAGATGTGTCATTAGTGAGATTAACATTGACCACTTCCGTAATTGTACTGCAAAGAAAATCCGTAAGGAAACCATAAAACTGCATGCATTTCTGTTAATAAAATCTTTAATCGATTCAGTAGGAGAAATTATTTTCCTCCTCTTCATATTAACTGTCAATGATTAAATGATGTCAGACGATTGAACACACGTTGTGATTGGGCTAAAATTAATACCAAGCTATAATAAATTAATGTATTTTATTATTTATAGCTTGGTATAAATTGTATAAATTGTATTTACTTGTTCAATTGCTTACATAGAAAATGTATATTTACCACGTGGTGATCGATCCCAACCAGCTAATCGACCAATTAAGCCATCTGTTTTTATGTTTGGTGGGAGTACACAGACCGGTTGCACAGTACGACTAAACTCAACTGGATGAGTCAACTTAAGAATGGCAATGTCGTCGCTGTACTGGATACGTCGCGTTGTGTAGTTGGGACGCATGACGATTTTGGACACCTCTTCGATATACGTAAAATTTGGCATATAATGCACACCAAGCGTAACTCTCAAAGCAGATGGGGGTAATCTGAAATTATTAAAAGAATATTAATATAGAAAGGGAACAATTCAGAAAACGTTAATATATCATTTCGTAATTTGTAATTTTTTGTTTATTTTTTATTCCGATTTGATACTTAACAGCTATTGTGTCACTCGGATAATCCAAGAAAATTTAAAACGTGATTTCACATTTACAGATCATATTAATAAATCTCAAATATATATATATATATATATATATATATATATAACACCGTGTGGTGATATATATATATATGAGATATTTTTTAAAGGAATTAAACGATATAAACCGAGAGAAAAGGGAAATAGTTTGATAGTATTACACGACTAGTTTCAGCTTTTTACCTTCTTCAGTTGTGTTTATAAAAGAAAACGTAAAGCACTAAACATTGAAGTTAAAAAAACCTGTGAACAACACGGGAAGTTACTACACAAATTAAACTTGAAAGCGTCGTAGTTGTATTCAAAGCTGTTCCTTCGTTTGTTATATTGCTCGGTGAGTGTGCGTAGTATAGCATCTCTCTCTCTCTCTCTCTCTCTCTCTCTCTCTCTCTCTCTCTCTCTCTATATATATATATATATATATATATATATATATATATATATATATATATATATATATACAGTATATATATATATATATATATATATATATATATATATATATATATATATATATATATATATATATATATATATATATATACAGGGTGTTCGGGATAAATTTGACATATTTATAATTAATTATATTTTTCCGTAAGTTACATGTATTAACACACACTCTCTTCATTTAAAAGTTTGGACCCTTCTTCATTCATATACAAGATGTCAGAAAGGATGGATAGCTGGAACCCACCTGAATCATGGAAGAGAATAACTTGTACCATGATGATTCGTGCCCGCCATCAAAATAAGGATATTATGACTGCTGCCCAATGCTCCCTGAATACAGTAAAAACAATCAGGCATGAACTAGAGACTTGCAATGGTGACTACGAGGATGTAGCAAGAAGAAAGATCCCTAGCAGACGATCTGATTGCGTTCGTACAGCAGAATTCCTCGCAAATCTGCAGGAACAGGTGTTGAAGAACCCTGGCATTGGAATTCGGGCTTTGTTCGTGGAGTTGCTAACTGTAGTCAAGCCCTGGATAACAAGGGTAGCCAATGGTAGGCCGTATGTATGGCAGCAGGATTCGGCCCCTTGCCACACCTCTGGGAAAAGTCAAAAATGGTTGTCTGAAAATTTCTACGACTTCACCAGTCCAAATGTTTGGCCTCCAAACTCCCCAGACCTTAACCCCATGGATTATTTTGTATGGGGCGCAGTTGAAAAAGACACCAATCGCACTTCCAGTAATACAAAAGCCCAGTTAATGGATAAAATTAAAACAGTTTTTGCGGCCCTTCCCAGGGAGACTGTAGCATCAGCTTGTTCGAGGTTCCGAAGCAGAATTGAAGCTGTGATCGATGCTAATGGTGGTTATTTTGAGTAAATCTTGTTGATAGTATTGTAATTAACTCTGCCTGTAATGTTTTTTTGTCAATTCATTAAATTTAATAGATACAAAGAAGATTTTCTTTTTCCTTACGAAACTGTCAAATTTATCCCGAACACCCTGTATATATATATATATATATATATATATATATATATATATAGGGTGTCTCAAAAAATTGAATACTTTGAATGATCATCAAATTGGTATTTATTATAAGACTGTTAACTTTAACATTGCAAAGTACACCACATAAATGTACTTTTCATCCCTCAACGTCTGTATTCAAACTGATGACCGTTCTCGTCCAGGGACAGCTGATAACCTGCAGCAATGGAATTGCAAACACTGAGCACCATTTCGTCTTGTAGCTGGGCTCATTCTCTTTCGATTGCTGCTTTCAGGTCGTCGACTGTTGCCAGTTTCGAAGTGTAAACTTTATCCTTGATAAATCCCCATAAGAAGTCCATTGTCATGAGGTCTGGTGAATGCGGGGGGGGGGGGTATTCTACAGAACCTCTTCTTCCAATCCATCTTTTGGGTAGAATCTCATCAAGATAGGTCCTCACATCTCGATGGTAGTGTGAGGGTACCCCAACTTGTTGACAGTAAAAGTCCTTATCCTCTAAGTCCTCTAGAATACGTGGCATGACAGCTTCATGCAGCAAGTTCAAGTAATTGGCACCAGTTCAGTACCGTCGAAAAAGAATGGTTCAATTAATCCGTGTGGTGATAAGTCGCACCACACCGTCAGTCCTGGTAAATTTACATGATGTTCCTCCATATCATGCGGATTCTCAGGTGCCAGTAAGTACAATGGTGCCGGTTAATTGACCCATTTAATTTAAATGTGGCCTCATCACTCCACACAATTAGTTTTGGAAACTGTGCGTCCTCTTCACAGTTTTCCAAGTACAACTCACAAAACTGCCTTCTCCTATCCGGATCATCTTCGTTGAGAGCGTGTACTCTTCCTGGAATGTAACTTTTCCAATGACTGCCCTTCAACATGTGATGGACACTTGATTTTGATACTGCTATCTCACGAGCCGCTTGTCGCACATATTTTCTTGAACTTTGACGATAAGTTTCAATGAACCTTTCTTCTGTTGCGGGCCTCGTAGCTGTTCGTGGTCTTCCTGAACGTTGCTTATTGACATTTTGAACAGTTCCATCTTCTTCAATCTTTAATCTCTAATTCGAGTGATGATAGTAAGTCTCGTAAATTTGCTTTCCTCAAAGCTTGGTCTGGTTTCAGCCAGACCAAGATTTTTATTTTAAAACTGCAAAATAATGGAAATTAAGTGAGTTATCAGCTGCTAAAGTATGTATACATTTTTGAGACACCCTGTATATATATATATATATATATATATATATCTTCTATAATATATATAATATAATAAAATATATAATAAAATAGTCTATGATTAATATCTAGGAATAATAAAGAGATCCAATCCTATATATTGCTGACTGATCGGACTGTGCTGCGAATATGCTGAGGAAAAAAAATCATCTTCGGTTAAGGATAGAATATCTTCGTTATCTCTATCTTTTTCTTTCTGTAATCTGTTCCATTTCTGTCAAACTGGACATTACACGGAGAAGTGAATGAATCACAGTATAATAAAACTATTTCAAATTTATTAAACTGAAGAGGCTGCGATTAATACAACATAGAATTCTTTGGGCCAATACAAAACTGCACATATAAGTTCATACGCGTCCTTTGGTTTGAGGGAAGTTTTGTCCAATTACTTGTATATTGTCCTAAATCGCAAGAAGATGTAAGTATTCCTAAAATTACAAACGTTATTTTATATCCCACCATTTCGAATCAGGGCGAATACTGATTGTTCTCCAAAGATTTTATCGCATGATTTTATCATTCTGGAATTCAGCAGCTACCGTGGACATGACAGCAGAGAATCGCTGAACACCTGCGCAGTGGGTTGCTCTTAAATACTTGTTTTTCTAGTTATTGAAGTTACGATGTGATTAATATCGCGAAATATCTGTAATATAAAGTAAATATCTGTAATCTGTAAAATATCTGTAATGGTAAATGCCCCCAAACATTCCAGCTGGTCAACATGCAATACTCCTTATATCCTTTATCCAGAAAGAGATCAGAACCTATTGTCTGAAGTGGATACACAATAGGTTTCCTGGTCCGAATAGCATTTCTCAAGTGGTCCTGAAATATTTTGTACCAGAACCGACTCCTCCTGTACAAACCATCTTAATCGAATGGTATCTATCCCACACCTTGGAAATTAGCCTATATCCGCCTCATTTACAAGAAGAGCGAAAAATTAACTGCAATCTAACTACCACCCAATCTAACTAACCTCAGTCCTACTAAAGTAATGGAGAAACCCATCAAATCTCAACTCCTACACTATGATGAAGACACCTAGCAATTCAGTGCGCATCAGTATCTGATCCGTCGCTGATAATCCAGAAGAGATATACTCTCATATTTCTCTCATCTCTGGACAAATGCTATGGAGAAATATAGTGAATCTCAAGTGGTTGCATTTGATATGTCCGAAGCTTTTGACTGGGTTTGCACAAAGCTTAGGTAAGCAAACTCTCATCATTTGGACACTCTCGAGATTTCTGCAGGTGGATTTCCAGCTTTCTTTCTGGACGCACACTATGTAGATGATTTCGTATCCTATCACCATCCAACTAATGCTGGAGTTTCACAAGGTTTTTTTTTTTCACCTAACGTTGTCTTCCTTCTGTATATCGATGACCTATTACAGTTGGCCTCCAAACCAATACACAGTTTTGCAGATGACCGAACATTGCACTTCTCCCTTTCATTTGAGCAACTCTACTCTACACAACTCTTCAAAAAATAGAACATCAACCACCACTGTTCTCAATTCTGATCTCCAAGCGATCGTCCAGTGGGTCTCCGATAAACCCGTCAATTTCTATATTAGTAAAACCCATTCTGTCATATTTCTCACAAAAAAGAACCATTTTGCCCCACTATTAATTTTAACACTCAAATTTCCAGACAAGATGAATTTCTCTTCTCAACATCAATCCAATCCTGGCATAAGCACATAACAACCATTGCATTCTCAGCATCTAAAAAATAGGATTTCTCTTTCTTTCAAGACGTTACTTCACCTCTGAACGTCTGATAACCTTACACAAACCACAAATCTGCACGACTATCGAATACTGCTCTCAAATTTGTAGTGGGGATAGTAAAAGCTGTCCCTCAAAATGCTTGACTCACTACAGAGAAGGTTAATTAGATTGAATAAGAATTCATCTTTTACCAACACACTCTCCCCCGTTTTTTCACAGAGATATTTGGTCTATGCAAGTTGTGCATTCTATAAATATTTCCATGGAAAATGTTCATCAGAAATGGCATCAAAAATTGCCCCACTCCGTACTAAGCCTGTACACGTTCTGCTACCGCCAAACATCCTTTCACAGTACAACTTGAAACCCACAGAATAAGTTTTTTTTTCTTAAACACCTGCTAGCCTTTTCAAACCCGCCACCCATATAAGGTATTATAGTTGAGACAAGCAACCTGTCATGTTTGGGCTCAATATTAAAAAAAAGTACAAATGATTGGTTATGTAATTAATTTTTCATTTCTCGCTTTAGTTAATGTGCTTTCTTCTGAATGTACCATATTCGCAGAAATCACGAACGATAGGATATCTTGTTAATAAGATCCATTATAATTGAGAAATAAAGGAAGGCTGTAGGGATTAATATTCCAGAATTAAATTAAGATGACCTTAGAAGCACTGAAATATGGCAGTTGCTTTCTTTCAGATTTAATCTCAAGTAGAATGAAGTCCACATTTATTTTAGTTGGACGCAACTTGCTATTAGAAGGATATAAATATTATGATATTGGAATTTATTATCAGATACACATCGGAATAATTTTTGTTTACTAAATTGGTTTCACAGTTATATATATTTTTAGATAATTATATAAATATAATTATCTAATATAAACTAGTAGATAATTAAAATAAAATGCAGTGTACTTTTCCGGAAAGCAGAAAAATTTCTTACCCGTGCACGCAGCGTCTTGCAGTAAGGACAGATTGTTTGCTAATAAGAGTTGCTCCACAATGCCATTTGGTCCCATTAATCAGCACACCAGCCTAAAGATTACAAATAATACAAATGAAAATATCTCTTAAAACAATAACAAAATATTGCACGTAATGAGTAAACTGTTATTTATGTTACTTTTGTTATCGATAGACAAATATTAGTAATGTTACTATAATAACTTCAAACACGTTATAGAGGTGATTTGTCTATCAGTAGGAGGTAGGATTTTATCAGGAGGAGTTACTGGAGTGAGCCTACCGATTATTTTCATAGACTTATTTTTTTCTCCCAGAAATGTGAATATCTTGCTTTTGTTTGGCTCAATATTTGTTATAGTTACGGAAACATTATCTGGACATTAAAAGTGAATAAAGTTATTACCCATTCGTGTACATTATCTCCATAAACGTACAGTGGGATTTGCTTTAGTAGTTACCAATCTTTTGTTTTATTCATAAGGGTTTAAAAAAACGCGGTTTGTAACTACCACCGAAGGAAGAGCAGCGGAACCATTGTATTGTGTTTGTTAATCGTGTAAATTCTTTTTTGTCTGGTTTGTTTGTGAGATTAATAAAGACTATTCTTCCATAGAAAAGCGCCTTTTAATTTCAGAAACAGACAGACTAACTTACCTTCGTTTTCGTAAAGAAGGCAACCATACCAGGACAGACAGGACATGTTTACCTAGGGCTAAAAGTATTTCTTTCTGTTTCTCTCTTTCTTTCTTTTGTTTCCTTTGAAACTAGAGCAACTTCTTTCATCTTCTAGAATCTAGATCAACGTCATCTACTGGCGACCACTAGTATTTTCAAATAGATTCAGAAACATCTATACCCACAGCTGGATTCGAACCCGCAGCTTTTTGGTTGGTTATCGAATACGTTAACGACTCGGCCAACCAGGCCGGCTCTCTCTCTCTCTCTCTCTCTCTCTCTCTCTCTCTCTCTCTCTCTCTCTCTCTCTCTTTTAGGCAAGCGTATCTTCACGCTTTCCGTACCAAACACTATACAGCCAAAGAGAAGAAAGTGGAAAGAATGAAAAATTCAGCTGTAAGTTAATTCAGATAGTTGATAACCTCTGCACATAGAATGAAAACTCCCGCCTCCCCCCCCTCCCACTCCTTCACCTGAGGTTGCTCCTTATTCTCACACATTAAATCTTTTCTTAAAGTGTCGATGTTTCTCATATTGTTTTGAGAAAAGTTGTTTGCGTGAAAAATGCCTTGAAAAGAACAAAAACATTAAGACATTTTGTTTAGCATTTTTAAAGGAATAACACGAATATCGTTTGTTTATTTATAATATCTGAACATTTATAAACCAAAAATATTTCTCTTGCATTATAAATATAATATTTTCCCAAAGATGTTTAATCTAATATGGATTATAATTTTTTTCAAAAAAATTCTTCTGTTCTAAGGTTTCTCTCCATTTCAGCTCCAAATTTTTTGACAAGCGATGGCTAGTTAATTCACCCTTAGCAGCCACTGATAGCTGTTCCAATAATATCAAGATACAAAGATATCCGGGAATTATATATATATATATATATATATATATATAATATATATATATATATATATAATATATATATATATATATATATATATATATATATATATAACTTGAGGAGTTTAAAACTCGAATTTCCTAGAAGAAAACCAAAACAAAAGAGAAAATTCTCTGCTCATAACTTGAATCGATCTTGAAACGGTCATTCATACAAAGGAAACACGACTTTTAAAAAAGTCGTGTTTCCTTTGGATGAATGACCTATCACAATGGAAACACGACTTTTTTAAAAGCCTTTAGTGAGGAACAACGTTACTAGGAAAAAACTCGGTTAATTTCGGAAACTTAGGACAGAAATGATCACAGCGATCTAGTTGCTTAAATATACGCATGGTGTTTAGCTTTGAAATTTGTTTTAGCACCTGCACTGTTTAAGCACAGCTGGAAGAACGATGGAACACTGTGCCGTTCCGTTGAAAAAGTCCCGATTTGAATTCTGATCGTGACGAGAAGAAATCTTTATACCGACTGCTTCAATTGAAGGTGAGTTAGCCGATTTAATACTGAGGAAGCATGATTTTCAGTCCCGAAAACTCGGATTTTTCATCCCACTTTCCAGCAAATCGGACATAGTATTATTTGCAGACAAAATATCTATCCACATGATATTTTGACGCCAATCTTCGTTGTCGCCAATCTTCCCCCTCCCCTCCATGATATTTTGGAGAATAGGAGATTGCATATAGGAGAGTTAATTAGTATAGTCAATGGGTTATGCGAATATTGTCTTCCAACAATAAATCGATAGAATGAGTGGGGGCTCGTAATAAACTGATGTTAATTAAGGTCTGTTAAGAACTGGAAATGGTTTAGAAGAATTTCTTATCAATTTCTCATATCATAAGTATAGTAACAGAGTGAATAGAACAATTTCTCTTATAATAAATTTTATTAATAATAATAATAATAATAATAATAATAATAATAATAATAATAATTAATAAATAATAATTAATACTAATAATAATTAATACTAATAATAATAATCTTTCCTTACCGTCCAGGGATATCTGTTGGGTGGATGAACATTTTTGCCTCCGAGAATTCTGTCTTCATCTGCATTTTCTATTCCACATGCTAATATATAAATAAAATTTGAAATAATTTCAGTAGAGAACAGATAAAAATGGCAAAAATATTTTACTTCTTCATGTGTTGACGATACCATCAATAAACGGTATATTTACTTATTTAGTCCCTTAATATAAATGATACATTCATAACTCTTTTAAGTAATTATGACGCATGAAGGAAAAAATAATTGCAAGTTTAAGAATGTATTCGTGTACTTACCGCAGTTAGTAATCGGTGGTGGAGTCTCTTCTGTAATTAAAAGAAAAGTATATAAAATATTATACTGAAATATTATGCTAAGAAATAACAGTGATTTTGAGACCACTGTTTTAAATAATTATCTTCTATATTCAAGAACATTGTAAATTGACATCAAGCTTATCAAAGATAAAGAAATCTCTCTCTCTCTCTCTCTCTCTCTCTCTTCAATTTACTAATTATTTACCTGTTATATCAGGGAACACGGTAGGTGAAATGTCGTAGCAGGGAGGGGCATCCTCGGTATGTTGCTTAATCCATGAATAGTACATGGAAACTCTAGTATACACTCTTGGATAAGACCATTTTCCAAATCCTACTGCCCAGGGAACTAATCCAGCAAGGGACCATTTTTTTTCTTCACTCTTGATCATCAGTGGGTTACCAGTATCTTCCTAAATTCATGGATGAAAAGGTCACAATGAGGATTAATTTTCAAAGTGAACAGAAATTGTAATGAAATTGGAAATATAAAAATATTAGCATTTAAAAATATCCAATTTCATACACGAGTATAATCTAGATGAAATCAGAGCTTTTAGTGTTAAAAAGACAGTAATGCGAATTTCCCCAATTTCTTTAGAGTAATTAGAGTAATTTCTGTAAAGAGACTGTAAGATATACTTTGAAATCACAGATGCTTGAAACTTGCACAGGGATAGAAAACTATAAACTAAAGGTGATTTTAGCTTCAAATGTTGCACTGTTACCTTGCTTACTACAAGACAAAAGCAAGTGATCTTTCCTCTCCATAAGCAAGATTTCTGGTTTATCTGATCACTGAGTCATGCACACGCTGTACTAATATGCTGTAATGTCGACAACATTCGTAGGTGGGTATAAATAAATAACAAAATGTGAAAAAAATTGGAATTTGTAAAAAATCATATTTCTCATTTAGCGAGAAAACATAGTGCGGACTTATGTCATTCTAATTTAAACTCATAATGTTGTTGATACTAACGATATTTTGGTCTCGGTGTTCTTCCCATAATATTTATAGTGATCTTAAATACAAATGAATAGTCAACATACAGTACACCAGTATCATAAATGCTCCAGGCTAGAGGAAGAGAAGAAATATATTAGTTTGATTGCGCTTTTTCTGGTAAAAATACAAAACATTACTTGTAGAAAAAAAAAAATCTGCAGCACCAGCCGCAGTGGGAATATAATGAAGTAGAATAAGAAAGAAAGGTTTGTTTGGTTTCGATCTACAATGGTTGGTTGTTGCATATTTATTGATATATATAAAAAAATACACTATCTACTAATAATTGTATGGACACCCCTGTTATTTGAAGTTATGGAACATCCCAGGTTTGTTAATAAAATAAAAACAAGTGTGAAGACAGTAGGAAGCAGTATTTCATCGTTGCAGTTGAATACAGGTGGAAATGCAACACGAAGTGAACTCAGTGACTTCAAGAGAGGTGTCATCGTGGAATATCACATTGATGGCATGTCCGTACGCGCCATTGCTGCTCAACTGGAGCATCCAAAACCTACGGTTGGCAATGTGAACAACAAATGGTGACGTTCATCACTATTGCAGGAAAATGCTCTGGGCAGCCGCCTGCAATGTGCGATAAGGACAGAATTGTGTTAAAACGGGTGGCACGAAAAACATGGCTGCAGTTGACAGGGATCATCGGTGATGAGATCCAAAGCGCGAGTTCAAATCCACAAGTTTCAATCTATCAATGTAGGGAGCATTTTTAAATCACTCTCCAGCTTAGTCACTCCCCTCTGAACTCTCTCAACAACCTCCTCATCACCTAGGAATCCAGGTCACCAGACATGAGCACAGTAATCAAAATGTAGAAGAATCAATGCCTTGTAAAGGGGAATAGTAACCTCTTTATATCTGGATGTTAGTGTGTTCTTCAATAAGCAAGTAATCCAATGTGCAATCTTGGACACCTTAGCAATGTGTCCTCTGAACTTCGTTTCCCTATCCATCAACCCACCCAAATAACTAGCTTCATCAATCCCTCGGAGCACCGCTCCATCAATGTAGTACACAGCTAGTAATCTTTTAATCCTAAAATGCATAACCAGTACACTAACGAGGATATGATGTGCCTGAGGCAAGTGTCTATCGTGCGCCCACTAACCCAAAAATGATAAAAAGTTTGAAATATTTAAACGTAAGAAGTTAAATTTTACTAAATGAAATATGTTAAATTCTTTCCATTAAGGCCATCAAAATGAGTTGCAGTGTTTTGAAGAAATTGTGTGTCTAAAGCGGCGTATTTCAGAAATTTAAATAAACATTATAAAATAACGGACTTTTATATCTAATTGCGCCGTGGCGGGCGTCTCTTTCGCCACTCCCTGGTTACTGCAGATAACTTTACACTTTTCCACATTGAACTGAAATCCATTACCTTTTGTTCATTTTGCCAGCTTATTTAAATCATCGTGGAAAATCTTAACATCAGCTTGATTTTTTTATTGCACTACCCAACTTTGCGTCATCAGCAAACAACTGAATATCTTGAATATATCCCTTTAAGCCATTTCCTATATCATTTGTGTTCAAATTATAGAATCTGTGTCCGAGCACAGAACCGACGCAGACCACTGGTCAACTGCCTCATTCTGGATTCTGCTCTTCTATATACCACTTTCTGTTATCTGTCTGGAGTCATTCTCTTAAGTGTGTCACCAGTTAAGTATCCGTACATATTTACCCCAATTTGTGCAACAGTATTCCATGGAGTATCCAGTGAAAAGCCTTAGCAATATCCAGAAGTATCCTCTGTAGCCATTTCCTTTGTCCAACTCAGATGCCAATTCATCATAAAACGTTAATAAATTGCTAACGCAGGATCGACCTTTAACAAAACCATGTCGGCCCCTATAGAGTGTCACATTCGTATCCACCCATTCTTGAATTGTGTCTTTAACCAACTTTTCCAATACTTTTACCATCACTCCCGAGAGGGTGATTGGTCTGTAATTAACTACCGCAGTTTTAGAGCCACCTTTGTGCAAACGAACGACTTTTCCTTTCTCCCACTCCCTATATAAGACTAATAATAGTGGCATTGATTAGGCTCACTAATGGAAATCATGACTACTAGATCCTAAAGGAATGTTCTGGATAATTGGCTGTCATACATTGAAAAAATTTAAAGATATTAAACCTGGGACGTTCAACTATGCAACATTCCACGTGATATCGAAATGACTGGTAGCATCAAGGTTGGTTTAAACCTGATATAATATTCATGTAGAAGTGGCAGGGCTTTTTCCTGCCTGAAAATCCAAGCCCAACAATGTTAGGATTAAAAACAGTGAAAACAAATGTACCACCTAGAAGAACGGATGCAGTTCAAAAAAGACATAATGCACTGTCCCATATGCCTAAATAAATTTTGCTCTAATTCCAAAGAAACAAACTCCATATAGAATAATTATGCGATGAATTAGAATGCGAAATGAGAGAACTGGGAAGACGTTATCTGCGTTTCTCTAATATACTCTAATTTGGTAATGTTCTCAAGGGTGTGTGTATATGAGGGCGTGTAAAATAATCCTCGTCTTCATTGCACTTGATGTGCCATCTGTAGCTCCCCATTTATTCCTTTGATACTATTTCTTCCACAGTGCTTTTATTGTTAAAAGATATACTGTGGAAGAAATAATATTGTTGCTACATTACCAATCATCTATACATTTAGATACAGTGTTGCGCGAAATAAAATAAAAATTTATAATTTTTGTTGAATAATCACTTTGTTTTAGAATGCTGCATGACTTAAAAATGATACAGTAAATTATGCTCCTGTCCTTTATGGCAAATGAACACCCCCATATCATTGACGTATTAGCTAGTTGAATTTTGAATTATTCTGTATTTTGATGAGATGAAGATCTCCTCGTTCCCATTTTCTAAACGTTTATCATTTTGTTTCACAAAATTCTCCAGTAAATTAAATACTTCTGCATCTATGTTTTTCTTAGGAATTCTTTCTGCTAATTAAATACTTAATATTTTCCGCTTACCTCACAATCACTTTCATACATTACTTCTCCTGCGCACATTTTACTTTCAGTTATATAAGTGCCATATTTTTTCTCACAGTGGGCGTTGGAAACTACTCGTATATTGACTTCTTGGAGAATCCTGCTATTAAGATCTCCTAAAATAAAACGAAAGATTTTTTAGGAAAACCTTCAAATATAATTTCGTTGTTTATTTTAAACATACGGTTAAAAGAGGTGGACTAAATATATATGGACTGTGGAATGTTACTTTCCATTTTCGGTGTGAGAAACTCTAGCGTCCACCACTTTTAAACTGATAACCCAGTAGTTTTCAACTGCCAATGCTAATGTTGGTTGAACAACAAGCTCCACAAGAATTTGGACTTCAGTTCTTAACTTTGTAAAATGTCTACTGAAACAAACGTTTGTGGGAAAACTTAGTAAATTGCCTTCCTAAATAACCCATTTACAATTATTTCTTCAAAAAAAAAAAGAAAAGATTTCGATTATCTTTCGAATAATGATCAACCCAACAAGAAACAAGTTGATAAACCATTGGTCCTCACAGCTTAAATATATCACTGTGGGGTAATTGGAAACATACTTACAATGCAAATTAGAATAAGCTATACCCAATTTATTTTTGTAAATAGCGGGAGCATATTAACTGATATCTTTATTTGTAGATGATATATTAACTAACTTTGATATCTTTCTTCGTAGTTAGCATTAACTTGTAGTTATTATTAACATTAACACCAAAACAATATTTTTTTTGTTATTAATACTGACATCAATCTTACTTTGTAGTTGTTTTCTAAAAAATATAGTTGTGTTGTATCAACATTATTGGAAGTTAAGTGTGGCGGATAGAGGGCGCTCTTCCCATTTCCTTGTGATCTTTGAACGGTTGCTGATGATGTGTATGCTAGAATGGATTTCGGTTCTTCTGTCTTTAGAGTAGTCTCTGGGAGTGTAGTCGGCAGTCTGATGGATAAGTTGGTTGCAGTGATTGTCGGTAGTCGTAATAAACTTTTCAGCAGCAGTTGCGTTTAGGAAGGATCTCATGTCTGGTATCTTGGAATCGCGATGCAACTGGCTATTCCTGACGAACCAAGGATTGTTCAGCGCCATCCTTGAGGCATTTATTTTGGATTATGTATAGCTTCTTGGCAATCTTTATTGAGATTTTACCCTAGGCTGGTGAGGCGTAGGATTGGAGAGGTCTTACCAATGTTTTGTAAAGAAGAATCTTATTGTTCATGTTTAGGTGACTATTTCTGTTTAAGAAGGAATAGAATTCCAGCTGTGGTGATGATGAAATCTGTGTGCATCCTGAAATGCAGGGTTTACCATGTTTATCTCTTAAATATTTGTCAGCGGTATGCCATGGTGTAGATATTTCGAACATCTGTAGAGTTTCGATCGAGTTTCCTCGTCTTATGGTGAAGACGAGGATTGATGGCGATTTGCTACCTGGATGAACACTTTTCGAGTTCGTTTGCTACGATGTGGAGTTTTGGGGCACTAGTTCCAGAAGAAATGGTCTTACTATGATCATTGTATCATCGGGTTAACAGCGGGGATGGTATAAAACATTTCAGGAAGGTTTGTCATGTAAATGAAGATAAACAAGGGGATTAACAGGGAGTCGTGAGGAAACTCCTCTTGAGGACACACGCTAACCACTCGCAAGCCTGGCTTCACGAATGGTCAGCCCGTCCGGCCTGAAATCAAGAGGCTGGGGGTTCGAATCATGCCATGGACATGGATGGTTTGTGATTGTCTGTGGAAATACTAATAGTGGTTGTTGGCGGGAGATGGCATTGGTGGAGTTCAGGTAAGTTGGTGGATTGAATGGTGGAATGCCCTTCCTCGATGAGTCTTTGGATTCCCTAGAGTCCAAAGCCTCATCGAGGAAGACTCATCCAAATAATAATAATAACTCCCGTTATGATTCTTCTTACTTTAAATCTGATTTCGTTTATTTTTGCTCAGAATTTGCATTTTTTGAGATAGGGTGTGATGAATAAGATGAGATGTGTTGGAAAATTTGCTTGGAATAGTTTGTAGATTAGACGGTAGTGCCAGATCTTGTCAAATTCTTTGGCGTCGTCACATCGAATCCTTTGTTGATGTGTTTCAACAATTCGGTAAATCTGATCTGTTATATATTATATGGTCTTTCCTGAATCCGAAGTGTTATCTGGTATACTTTGTGCATTTTCTGCTGCTTCTTGAAGCTGCGAGAGGACTGAGCGTTCTGCGACTTTGTCTATGCAAGAAACTAGGCTAATGCTGGGGGGTAGTTGTGAGGGAATTGCATTCCTTTCAACGGCTTGGGAATTAGGAATCAGAAGAATTAGTCAGATGTGCCGTATTTTTACGTGTATAAGGTGATAATATTTTCTAAACTTTTAGTCCAAAATTTTGGGGGTCTTCGTATACACGAGCGGTTAACAGTTTGAGAGACCTGCGGTTGATGTGGCGAAACTGCCTTTAACCTTTTCTCAGGGGATTTTCTTCCGCCAATCACTAGCCTTCGTTAACTCTGTCGACTGACGTTATTAATGGGTGAATCTGAATAACCAATCAGAATTCTGAAAGCATTCATATGTGTGCAATTCTTTGGTAGGGTAGAATTTTGGTGTTATTGCGCTGGATTGATATTCCACAAACACTCCGTGTGTCGCTACAAGAGTTAATGAACAATAATTTGAGTACTAGCCCATAAAAATGTCCGAAAAAATATTGTAATATTCTTCAAAATTCAAGTTAAAAGTCATGAAAGAACATGGAAATAAAGTTCGAGAGAGACAGTTTGGACTTCCTACTACTGAGTTTATGATTAGGCAGTGGAAAAGAAACAGGAAGAACAACTACTCAAGATGCCAGAAAAGAAGAGGGCCTTAAGAGTAGACCAGCAAAACGGCCAAATTTAATGCAAAGGCTTAAGACTTGGATTATAAGAAGTGCCATAGTGGGATATTTGTGTCAATAATCTACAAGAATATTGAATATGAAATAAAATGATTTGCAAGGGAAATGAACATTATTGATTTCACAGGAAATGAAAATGGTACTTCAGCTTCATGAAGAGAGAATGGTTGGGAATGAGTCAAAAGAACCAGATTTTACCAAAAAATGCTAGGAACTAATACTGATGAAAAAAGTGATATGCACCGAACTAAGAGTGATTCATAATTTCTGGGTATGCGATAAAAGAGAAATGCGATAAATCGTAATCGGCAACATTTTAAAGGCGGCCTACACAGTATACGCATCCTTATTTAATTCATGGTGCGAGCGAACACGGGACTGTACGATGTGATACACTGTGATTTGCTTTTCTTCACAATTAAAAGAAGAATTGACAACACCCATTAATGACTACATTTGTTTTCCCATTTTTGTTAAAACTACGATGAAACATAATGTCAAATATAATTTGCATGGAAATAGTGAAAATTTTCTTAATTATTGAATAATTATTTCATATTCTAAAACAATTTATGCACTTGCATAAGAAAACACAAATTTTGGCATTCGAATAAATATTGATATCTGATACTAAAACATTAGTCATATTTATATTTTAGTGTTACTTCATCATGCATCCTGCTTTCAAATTTGGTGTATTTACAGTGAGTTTACAGTGAGAATAATTTCGAGGTTGATCAATTTAATTGTATTTGCTTAAAGTAGTATTGATATATAAAACCAGCAGAATATCAAGAAGACGAGTCGGACTTCGTACACGTGTAAAATCAATTCGTGCGACTCGGAAAATTCTTAGACACCAATTGCATTCGGGGCAAACTTTATGCAAAATCACCCCCCCCCCCCCATCACCACCTACACTTTCTGATGCCAAAGAAGATACTTCAGACTACCACAGTTACCAATCATCTACATCAATTATAACTGGAAGTTGTTTTCAGATCCATCTGTCGAATAAAAGAATGCGTATTCTACCAAAACAGTTACAGACTATCGGGAGCTTACGAAATTTCTTTACAATAGCAACTTGCTAAATTATAATAGATTTGCTCTAAATAGTAGGAGGGAAAATGTCAGTTGTACTTCGCGGAGTAATAGAGTCTATTTCCAAAGAAGAAATTGCAACCTATCTTTAAACAAAGGCTTCAACTCAGTTAATGTTAGCAGTATGAATTGAGTAAACAAAACCCTGTATCCAGTAATATATTTGAAATAAGTAAGGACCAACGATATATATATATATATATATATATATGATCTGCAAACAGTCTGTAACACGTGGTTATAAAAACAGAATTTCTGAAACCTAAAGCCATCAACACACGATGCCAACTGTTGCGCCACGTTCAGCCTTGTTGCAAAGCGGATTATCAATGCATGAAATGCTGTGACAAGCAGGCAACCGTCTCCTGTAAAAAACCAAAAAGGCAATAGCGAAATATGCTAATTGTGGGAGACCACGCCCACTAACTAGAGGAGGTTCATATTTCACAGTTAGCGCCAGATCTTAATCTACGAATAATATGAATTAGTTGTCAAAAATAACCACCACTAGAAACAAATGCTCTCCATTAAGCTGATTGGGGAGCAATTGTTTTATTCTTCTGAAACTCTCTTAGATAAGGCTCTCGGCATTTCTCTATGACTACGCATTACAGAAGACCTACATCAGTGCAGATTACCAGCTGGAATACCAGTGGCTTGAACAATAAAATTTTTTAACCAAAGGAATATGTCACACAAAATCTGGTAGACATCGTCGTAATCAAAGAAACTCATCTCCGCCCAGCGAACAAACCCAGAAACGGTCACTAAATTCCTTTCCGCAAGGATAGACTGGTTTCGACATGCGGGCCCCTGACATATTTATCAGAAAAGACATAAAGCAAACTGCAGTTGCCATTCCTCTCACCAAAAACCTCCAATCCGTCGGGATTGAAATTCATAAAATGCAAACTCAGGCAGCTTGAAAATCTTAGTACATAACCATCCAAACCAAAAACTTCTTGAATAAACACAACAGTAATAATTGCCGTTGACCAGATCGCGAGGCACAAACCCGAAGGATTGGTTTCTCCAACAATAACGGCAAAATCCTCACACATTTGCTATCATGAGAAATGGTAGTTATCGGTCACGCTACTGCGCAGATGCTCTAGATGTAGCAATACTAAAAAAAATTAACACATACCATTACAAATATTCAAAGACCTCGATTTTTTCCCTAACTCTATTATACTCTACCTTGGCACTGCACATAATTTAGCCGTAGACAACACTATCGCTATCAACTGTAAGCAACTCCCTGCAGCTCTTCAAGAAAATCTCGAATCAGTCCAGTTCATAACTGCAAGTGAAGAAGAGAACGCAACAAATTCTTTATAATCTCAAGTAATAACCGAACTAAATTCAGTCGCCGCCACTATCACATGCACACTAACTAATTGACTTTTCGAATAAATAAACTAGCACATCTGGGAGAAAAATAACTCCTCGTTGCCACAAAACCATTGCCCTGGCTATAATATTTCCTACTATCACCGCTTTTATGCCCATGATACAATCACGATATCATCAGACAAACTCGAAAAGTGGTTCACCCGGTGACAAGTCTGCATCAGTTCGGAAGAGAGCTGTCCAGTACTCTTTACAGGAGACTAGCAAATCTGATATTAGCTGTACACATGTTCAAGCGTGTATCCCGGCAAATATCTAGGAGAACAACTAAGTAAAGGTTTGCAGTTTAGGATGCCAAGGATTTCAGCACCACAAAAGCCAACTGGAATATTGCCCAACTGTACTTCGCATAAGCAACAAGATTCTAATTTACAAAAAGCAGTGAGAAGATCTCTCCTAACATGCGCCTCACTAGCCTAGCGACACACCACTGAATGGAATATGAAGAAGCTATAAATAATTCAAAATAAATTCCCCGTTAAAATCTCACAAGGAGGAAGCCGAGTGTCCCCATCCAAAACACCCGCAATCTGAACCGCTAATGCAGATAAAAGGATTTAGAGTCAAGGATTTAGTTTATTCATCAAAGAAGTGAACAGTTAACATAATGATATCTGTACAAAATTTGCAGCGTGTTGCCAGCCATTCAGATTTTCAAATACTCAGACATCTACCATTACCTCTTCCGTATCTCCAGGTCAAGTGATATCATGAGATTCTATAAAGGAACAAAGTGGTCTGAGTAGTAACTCTTTGAAAATTCATGGTATTACACACTCCTGAGAAGGAAGTATGTAGTGCATTATGGTTTACTAGAACAACTTAATGTAATCTCTCATACCAAATAAGCAACCTAGTCGTGAAGATCTTTTTGCCTTTTGTTAAATAACAATTGAGAAAGTAAGGTTAAAAACCTGATCATGATTTCTTGTCAAGCATAACTTGCTGTATAATATTGTCTACTGCTAGAATGGATAATCTGATGTGTCATTAGTTAGATTAACATTGACTATTTCCGTAATGTACTGGAAGGAAATCCGTAAGGAAACCATAAAACTGCAGTGAATTTCTGTTAATAAAATCTTCCTCTAATTCAATAAGAGAAATTATTTTGCTCCTCTTTATATGATAACTATAAACAAATTATGTAGGACGATTGAATACAATCTATGATTGGGCTACAATTAATTCCAAGCTATTAAAAATTAATGTATTTATTATTTATTTATTTGTTCAGTTGCTTACATAGAAAATGTATATTTACCTTCTGATGTTCGACACCAACCAACTAATCGACCATATAAGCCATCTATTTCTATGTTTGGTAGGAGTACACAGAGTGGTTGCAGAGTACGAGTGAACTCAACTGCATAATTCAACTTAAGAATGGCAATGTCATTGTTGTAATCATCGCTGTTGAATTTGGGATGCACGACTATTTTGGACACCCCTACCGCATCTCGGGTATTTATCAGATTATACAGACCAAGCGTAACTCGTAAATCAGATGGCTGTAATCTGAAATTATTAGAAGAATATTAGTCTAGAAAAGAAACAATTTAGAAAATTAGAAAATGTTAATATATCATCTCATAATTTGTAATTTTTTTTAGTTTTTGATTCCGATTTGATTCTTAACAAGTATTGTGTTACCAGGATAACCAAGAAAATTTAAAACGCGGCGATGTCACATTTACAGATCATATTAATTAATCTCAAATAATGAATTTTTAACAAACGGCAATATATATATATAGTGCGCTAAAACTGGCGCACTCATGATATCATTCATACGCACAGTGCTTCAAGCCAGAAGTAATGCTCGTACTCAATTTCATATATACTGGGTCCAAAAGCACAGAAAAAGTAAAAATTCAATAATTCGAAAAGTAGAGATAGTAGCACGATGCGGTTTTCACAGAAATGCACAGAAAGACATGGGATTTGTTTTAATAAGGAAAACTTTTATTGTCAGAATAGTTAGATTTGTCACCGACGGGTGGCGCTGTAGCTCTCCCGGAGCTGCTACCTGTCACTATTTAAACCGTGAGGTACGCGAATTTCAGATGTAGTGAATACTGAAGTTAAACTTTCAGCATTTAACGTTCATTACTGAAGTTAAACGTTCTGCCAAGGTGTCACATGGTTCTGTCAGAGGCGAGCGTTATGCAGCGCTTTTAAAAGACAGCATCATTCCCTTCTTGCAAGAGAGGCAAGCGCTGCATAGTATAACATTCATGCAGGATGAAGCACCTCCGCACATCACAGTTCTAGTGCAGCACCTGCTGCGTTCAACATTTGGCGATGACCGTGTCCTCAGTCGCTCTTTCCAGCACGAATGGCCACCAAGGTCTCCAGACCTTACACCTTGTGACTTCTGGTTATCGGGCTACTTTACGTCCCAGGTGTACATAGGTCTAATTTGCTAATTTGCTATCATGTGACAGGAATTACAATTGAAACCTTATTCGATGCGGTTCAGAGTGTCGTGCCACGTCTGATGGCCATTCTCATGAATGATGGCCCTCACATTGAACATTTGTAATACTAGCTACGAACTCTCCTGCGCCACTACACAATCTACTGACACAACTGAAGCGCCACCTGTCGGTGGCAAATGTAATTATTCTGGTAATAACATTTTTCGTTATTAAAAAAAATTCCCATCTCTTTCTGTGACGTTCTGTGGAAACCGCATCTTTCTACTCTTTATACTTTTTGAATTATTGAATTTTGACTTTTTCTGTTACTTTTGAATCACCCAATATATTATGAAGAAGCTTTAACGACTGATACCGAGAGATAATAAGATGACATGATATATTTGAAAATATACTACTAGTACACTAGTTTCGTTGAATAGATCAACATCTTCAGGTATCACAATCAAAGAAGTATATAAAGAATTACAGAGACTTCTAACTGTAATACCAGAACAAGTACAAAAAGACAGTAGCGTGTTTGAAAGCAAAATGCGAGCTTGAGTTCCAAACAAACGTATACTACGCGCAGAGCCGGCGCTAGGGTCTTTGGCGCCAGCATGCAATTTCTATCTAAGCGCCCCTGTAACGAACGATCGGGGAGAGTGTGGTTCATTTACGATAATAAAAATTTTAATTATTTGAAATTTCAAACCGGGAGTGTTGGCTAGTTAATAATCGTTAAAAACCAGAATATTCAAAAAATTCTCAAAAGTTAAAGCAAATTTTGATAACGCGACTTCACTTTAATCGTTGAATATAATGATACAGGGATTATAGGCTTCTTACCGACCCGAAACGCTAACAAAATAAAAATTTATTTTAATTAAAGTTAAAATTTAAAATATTTTTGCATTTTACAAGTTACTAAATTCTTAGTGACTTGTAAAAATTTTTTAATAATTTTTATAAGTGAACTATCTCTCAGAAAAATAAAAGAAACTCAAGATAGATGAGAAAATAAGAAAAGAATTCAGAAATAATTAGAACATTTAATATAAGTATTCAAAAAACGACATATTTACAGAATAACAGAAAATAAATTAAATTACACAAATATACTTGAAAATTTTTTATTAAAATTTCAAGGTTTTTGATTTCATATTCACAAAATTAGAAATAATGGTCTTAACGTTTAATTCCGAACATATATCATTTTCAATAGCTATTAACGCCAAACTAACAACCTGTTTTTGTGACATACTTGTTTTTAAGTAGGTTTTAATCAATTTCAACTTAGAAAAGGAACGTTCAACGCTCGCTACACTAACGGGTAAGGTTAATAGTATTCTTAAAGCAATTAAAAAATTAGGGAAAGACAAATTATTGGACACATTAAAATTAAGAATATCGAAAGGGCTTTTGAATATTTAAATTATTTTTCCGAAAAATATCCCGGAAAGCATATAACTCGTCATATATAATAGTTCTATTGCCTTTAGGTCTTTATTGTCGCCGTCCTTCAAGAGAATCTCTAAATTGTCACACTTTTTTCGTAAATCCTCGTTATTTTGTAGTAATCTATACAACAAATTGAAATTATCATAATATGTTTTTATTTGTTCAAACCGTTCTATTAACGATCACATTGCAACGTCTATAAGTGTATAACACACATTCACTCTAAATTTATCTTCTGGCGATTGTGGCGTTTCGTCATGAAGCTCGTAGTCAAATTGTCGTGTCTTCATTCGTCCTCGGACTTCCGTACCAGTTTTAAATTCTTGTTCTCCATCCACCTCTTCACTCAGTTATTTTGCCGTTTTTAGAACTTCTTTAAAATTTGTATCTGATCGATACTCTTTTAAGAATATTTTTAAGTTTTCGATAAATTCTAAAGCAAGTGTAATGTTCATATTTTTGTCTTGAAGCATTTTACTCACAGGGTTTATTCTGTTGAGTAAATCATGCCAAGTTATAAGAGAGCAAATAAATTTATAGTCCTTTATTTTAGCACATAATGTTTGTGCTTCATGCTAAGTTTCTTTATTAAAATTTTCATTATTTAAAATTTCAAAAAGGGCATCATAAATTTCTCCTAACGGACATCGTAGAGGGCGGATCGCATTAATTTTACTTTCCCATCGAGTTTCTGATGGTTGTTTCAATGTTAGTTTCTTACGAAACTTTAAAAGGATTGCCCAACGTTTGTAAGAGAATGAAAAGAAATTTTATATTTCTTGAATAATTGCAAAGAAACTAATTGTATCTGCATTCACTTTGGCTGCATCGTTAATGATTAAATTTAGAGTATGAGCAGCACATGGCACGTAAAACGCTCGAGGATTTTTGTTCAAAAGCAAATTTGGAGCCCATATTTTTTCACTTTCATATTTGCCCCATTTTCATACCCTTGACCTCGCATGTCTTTAATGGGAATGTTTCATTTTTCCAGTCGTTCCATTATTGTTGCATATAAACCACGTCCGTTCGAATCTGATATATCTGCAAAACCTAAAACGTTTTCCCTGATCTTGACAATTCCATTGTCACAAGAAACAAAGCGAATAATAATGGTCATTTGTTCTGTTTTACTTGCATTAGGTGTGCAGTCTAAAATTATGGAAAAATATTTGGATTTTCGAATTTATAATAAAATTGTATCCTTGATTCCGTTACTTAAAGTTTCCAATATTTCATTTTGACTGTCTTTACTCAAATAGTATACCCAATTGCATTCGTTGTAGGGCCCTTTCAACATGAGTTTCCATAACGGGATCACAACATAGCAAACAGTTCGACTAATTTTAAAAAATTGCCGTTACCCCTTTCATATAATTTAGTAGATGATCCGTGAAAAGCTAAATTTCGACTACCAAGGAATTTTATAATTTCAATCAAGAGGTCTAAAACACTCGTCCCATGTTTCTTTTCGGTTTCATACATGCTTTGAGTCTTGAAATCAATAGTAGTTTTGATTTTTTTAATTTTTATCAAGTTCTTTCCATTTAAAGAAATTTTTCATGTGGGTTAAACTACTCTCATGTCTATATAAAGTTGTACTTACATTTCTCCAATCGTTATAACCTTCCACAAGACTCAGTAGGTGATTCAGTTGGTTTAGTAGGTGCGATAAGTTTGCAACAAAAGCAAAAAACAGAATTTAAAGTTTCGGAATAAATGAGCCATGTTCTTGGCACGAGCTCCCATTTTCCATTTTTCTATTAGAAAACGTGTCGCCAAATTTACTACCATATGTATCTCCGGGATATATTATATTTTTATTTTGAACAGGCCCCATTTCAATTAAAACAGTTCGTAATTTTTCATCAACATTTCTCAATTCACCTGGATCTTCTAAATTTACAGAGACCAGCAATGTGTTAGTTTCGTGGTCAACTACAACTAAATCTTGTTGTAGTTGACAAAATCCTAACTATTTTTCACTTAAATCATGTTCAATTATCTTCATCAATAGTTGCAATAGTGCTTTCCTAAAAACTGGATCATGTGCATGGTTCTTCAACTCTGATTTCTGATGTATCGAGATGGTTACAATCTGCATCAGAATATTTTAATATTTTAACAAATTTATTAAGAGCCCCAGTTTGTTTCTTAATATCTGCTTCTTTAGCAACATGACGCTTACGATTTTGTGCATCGAATTACTTTTTTTTTTAAATTTTTGATTCCATTTCTATTTTATACCCACAAGAAATTATTACCCCACTCGACACAGAGACGAAATAATAGTCGGCACGGTGCTATGTCAGTAGCCTACTGAGATGCGTACCATATGACTGGTTAACTAGCAACAAATGTTTTGTACGAAAATTTGTTTCTGCGCATAAAAACCGTTCATCGTTTCACTTTAGATAGATTGCAGTAGACACAACATTCGGCAGGCAAGCATTTTGCTTTCTTTAGCTGCAAATTGTAAACAGCCGACTGATCAAAGGGACGGCAATATATATATTTTTAAAAATTTTTATTCGGTGTATCCGGCCTTATTTATTTTAATATTGATCATTCTAAGAATTTTTTATTTTAATGATAAAAATTTTGTTTCTTAAAAATTAACTTATTAATCGCTCCCTGGCGGCGGCGTCCCCATCGTAGCGGCGCCCGCATGCACCGCATCCGGGAGCCGCTACCTTGTTTAATATCTAGGAATAAAATGTTTAATATCCATGTTTAATATCTAGGAATTAAAAAGAGATCCAATCTTATATATTGCAGACTGTTCGGATTGTGCTGCGAATATCCTGAAAAAAAAAATTAAAAAAAATCATCTTCGGTTCAGGATAGATCGTCTTCCTTATGCGTACCTTTTTTGTCTATAATGTGTTATATTTCTGTCGAAGTGGCCATTATATGGAGAAGTGAATGACTCACAGTGTAACAAAACTATATCAAATTTATTAAACCGCAGAGGCTAAGTCTAACTCAACATGGAATCCTTTGGATCAATATAAAACTGCACTACGTATAAGTTGGTACGTGACCTTTTATTTGAGGGGTGTTTTGTCCAATTATTTTTATATTGCGCTAAATCGCAAGGAGATGTAAGTATTCCTGAAGTTAGAATATTATTTTATATCACACCATTGAGAATGAGTACGATGTCTGATTGTTTTCCAAAGGTGTATGTTTTTATCATTCTGCAATACAGCAGCTACTGTGGATATGACAGCAGAGAATCGCTGAGCTCCTGTGCAGTGGGTTGCAGTTAAATGCTTGTTTTTGTAGTTACTGAAGATACGATATGATTCATATCCCGAAATATCTGTAATGAAAAGTAAATATCTGTGACAGTAAATGCTTCCCAACCATTCCAGCTGCCCCACATACAATACCTCCTATATTCTTTTGCAAGAAAGAGATCAGAAACCTATATTCTAAATTCGACACACGAAAGGTCTCAATTTTCCAATAGCATTCCTCCAATTGTCCTGAAGGTTTGTTACCAGAACCGACTCCTCGTTTACATACCATCTTCGTCCAATGGTATCTATCCCACACCTTGGAAATTGGGCTACATTCACCTCATTTCCAAGAAGTGCGAGAAATTCACTGCTATCTAACTACTACTTAATCTTACTCACTTCAATCCTATCATCCTATCTAAGGTAATGGAGAAATCCATCAATTCCCAACTCCTACACTAACTTGAAGGCACCTAACTATTAAGCGATGGATCCCGTCGATGCTGATCAAAAGGAGATCTACTCTCATATTTCGCTGATCTCTGGACAAATGCCATGGAGAAATATAGTGAATCTCAAGTGGTTGCCCTTGATATCTCCACAGCTTTTGAATGGGTCTGGCACAAAGGCTAGGTAAGCAAACTCTTATCATTTGGACTCTCTCTCAGGACTTCTGCAGGTGGATTTCCAGCTTTCTTTCTGGACGCACACTAAGTAGATTGTTCCTTGTCCATTCATCACCCAACCAATGCTGAAGTTCCACAAGGTCCTGTTCTCTAACCTAACGTCGTTTTCCTTTTGTATATCAATGACCTACTTCAGTTGATCTCCAACCCAATACACGGTTTTGCAGATCAGAGCACATTGAAATACTATCGTTCATTTGACAAACCCTACCCTTCACAACTCTTCAACCAATAGAACATCAACCACCACTGTTCTCAATTCTGATATCCAAGCGATCGTTCAATTGGTCTCCGATAACCTCAATTTCAATACTAGTAAAACTCAGTGCTGTCTTATTTTTCACAAAAAAAAAAAATCATTTCCATGTAGTATTATTTCTCCCCAAATATTATTATTGAGGACTAATAATTTCAGACAGGAGATTTCTCTTCTCATCTTCAGTCCTCTCCTGGAATAAACACATAACAACCATTGAAAAAATTAGGATTTCTGTTTAGATCAAGACGTTACTTCACCACTGAACAGCTGCTAAACCTTACACAAACCACAAATCCGCCGAACTATCAAATACTTCTCATAAATTTGGAGTGGTGCTAATAAAACCCCCTCAAAATGATTGACTTACTACAGAGGTGGTTAAATAGATTGAATAAGAACTCATCTATTACCAAGCCACCTTCCCACACTTTCACAGAGATGTTTGGTCTCTGCGATTTGTGCATTCTATAAATATTTCCATGGCAATCGTTCATCTGAAGTAACATCAAAAATTGCCCCACTCCGTACTAAACCTGTACACTTACAGCTACCGCCGAACACCCTTTCAGAGTACAACTTGAAACCCACAGAACAAGTTTCTTTTTTTACTCCATCCCTGCTACTACTGTACTGTGGAACAGTCTTTCCCCTGATGTATTTCCCAAGGAATACAATATGGAGGCTTTTAAATGAAGTATAAACAAGTTTTTCCTTTTCAACCCCGCTACCTATATACGGTATTATAGCTAAATCAACCAACATGTCATGTATGGGATCATCATTAAAAAAAAGTACAAATAATTGGTTATGTAATTAATTTTAATTTCTCGCTTTAGTTAATATGCTTTCTTCTGAATTTACCAATTCACAGAAATCACGAACGATACGACGTCCTGTTAATAATATCCATTGTAATTGAGAATTAAAGGAAAGCTGTGGGGACTAATATTCCAGAATTAAATTAAGATGACCTTAGAAGCACTGAAATAACACAGTTGCTTTCTTTCAGTTTTAATCTCAAGTAGAATGAAGTCCACATTTATTTCAATTGGACGTAACTTGCTATTTCAGGGAAATAAATATCATGATATTGGAATTTATTATCAGATACACATCGTAATAATTTTTGTTTACTAAATTGGTTTCACAGTTATATATATATTTGGATAATTATATACATATAATTATCTAATATGAAATGATATGAAAAGATATGAAACAGTAGATAAATAAAATAAAATGTAATATACTTTTTACTAAAATAGAAAATTTCTTACTTTTCCACGCAGCTACTTGCAGTAAGGACATATTGTGTGTTAATAAGAACTGCTCCACAATATAATAAGCTGGAACCATCCACCAAACCAGCCTAAATAATTGTACGAATAATTCAAATGAAAATATCTCTTAAAACAATAACAAAATATTGCACATGATGCATAACCTGTTATTTATGCTGATTTTGTTATCGATAGACAAATACTACTAATATTACTATAATAACTTATAAAGGTAATCAGTCTATCACAGGGAGGTAGGAATTTTAGGAGGAGGCGATACTGGAAATAGGGATACTGGAGGAGGAGCCATACCGAAAATTTTCATACACGTTTTTGTTTCTCCCGGAAAAGTGCATAACTTGCTCTTGTTTGGCTCAATATTTATATATATCATCACCAAAAAACTATAGTCGGATTTACGTAAGTGGATCCCATTCTTTTTTTTTCCGAAAAAATGTTGCTTGGAACTACAGCCGAACGAACAGCTGCGAAGCCATTGTGTTGTGTTTGTTAATTGTGTGAATTCTTGTTTTGCCTGGTTTGTTTGCGAGATTAAAAACAGACTATTCTTCCAGTAAAGTGCCTTGCCATTTCTAGAAAGACAGGCTAACTCACTTTCGCTTTTCTAAAGAAGGCAACCATACCAGGACAGGACATGTTTTGCTACGTGTCGAACCGTTTTTTTCTCTCTCTCTCTCTCTCTCTCTCTCTCTCTCTCTCTCTCTTTTCTTTCCTTTCCTTTGAAGGATGTATGTGTGTGTGTGTGTGTGTGTGTGTGTGTGTGTGTGTGTGTGTGTGTGTGTGTGTGTGTGTGTGTGTGTGTGTTTTGTGTGCTGGGTGGGCATGTACTCTACAACTTTCTGTCTCCAGCACTCCAACAACCGCAATTACCGTCATCTTCTACATCAACGCCATCTACCGCCGACTACTAGTATTTTCACAGACAATCACAAATCTCCATGATCAGGGCAGATTCGAAACCGAATCTGCGAATCTGGCAAGCGAATCTGGCAAGCGAAGACGTTAACCACTTGGCCAACCAGGCCGTGTCTCTCTCTCTCTCTCTCTCTCTCTCTCTGTATATATATATATATATATATATAAATATTCATGAAAGCTTATGTGCTTCCTTAGTCTTAAGAAAAGGCTGGTTATATTCCACTAATTCGGACCCTTACATCGACACTTTAAGAAAAGATGCAATGGTATAATCGCATCTTTTCTTAAAGTGTCGATGTTTCTCATATTGTTTTGAGACACGTTTGCATAAAAAACACCTTGAAAAGAACAAAAACATTGTGGCATTTTATTTGGCATTTTTAAAGGATTAACATGAATATCGTTTGTTGATTTATAATATCTGAACATTTAAAAGCCAAAAATATTATTCATGTATTATAAAAATAATATTTTCCAAAACATTTTTAAGCTAATAAGGATTATGATTTTTTTTTCAAAAAAATTCTTCTCTCTGTTGTAAAGCTTCTCTCCTCTTTCCGATAGGGAGTAACGGAGGCCATTTTAGCTCGAATTGTTTTGAAAATTGATGGTTCGTTACTGGATATTATGAATGAAATCGGCATCCTCATACACTTGGTATCCATAAAACTCAGCAAGTTATATATATATATATATATATAACTTGCTGAGTTTAAAACACGAATTTCTTAGAAGTTAACCAAAAAAATTATTCTCTACTCATAACTAGCTAGAATCGATCTTGAAACATCCTTCTTCCAGAGCCTAGTACAATGGAAACTCAACTTGCTTAAAAGCATTTAGTAACGAACAAACATACTAGGAAAGAACTCAGTTAATTTCGAAAAGTTAGAATCAAAAATAATCAGAGCGATATACTTCCTAAAATATACACATGCTGTTTGGTTTTGAAATCTGTTTAAGCACCTCCACTGAAAAAGTGCAACTAAAAGAACGATAGAATACCGTGCCTTTCCGTTGAAAAAGTCCTGATTTGGATTGTGATCGTGATCAGAGGAAACTTTATACCGACTTCTTCAATAGAAGTTCGGTTAGCCGATCTCATACTGGGGAAGCATGACTTTTGTTCCCAAAACTCGGATTTTTCACCCCACATCATAGAAGAGAATAGTATACTTTGCACACAAAATATCGTGGGGAAAAATTCTCCCATCATGATATTTTGGAGAATAGGAGAATTAAGTAGTATAGTCGGTGGGTTATGTGATTTTTGTCTTCCCACAATAAATCGACCGAATCAGTGGAGGTGTCTCGTAATAAACTGATGTTAATTGAGGTCTGTAAAGAACTGGAAATGGTTTAGAAGAATTTCTTATCAATTACTCATATCATAAGAGAACAATTTCTCTTATAATGTAATTAATAATAATAATAATAATAATAATAATCTTTCCTTACCATCCAGGGATATCTGTAGGGTGGATGAACTTTTTTGCCTCCGAGAATCATATCTTCATCTGCATTTATATATATGTCTCTTCCACATTCTATTATATGCATAAAAATTGAAATAATTTCAGCAGACAACAGATAAAATATGGCGAAAATACTTTACATATTTATGTGTTGACGTTAACAAAAATAAACTGATTTACTTATTTAGTCTCTTAATATAAATGAAAAATAATTGTAGCTATTTTAAGTAATTATGACACATGAAGAACGAAATATAATTACAAGTTTAAAAATATAATCTTGTACTTACCGCAGTTAGTAATCGGTGTCACTTCTGTAATTTAAAGGAAAAGCAAGTAAGATATTATACTGATATATTATGTTAAGAAATTACCAAGTGCATATGTGCTATATCCAGGTGCGTACTCAGGATTTAATCTGGGGGATGGGGGTGGGGAGAATCACTCAAGATTTAATCTTGGGGGGTCGATGTCAATAAACGATTTGAGAATACACATTACGCATTGCATAAGACATTTTCTGAGCATCTACAGTGATCGGCAATACATTATACCCATGATCTCCTTTGGTCCGACTCGGGCAAAACGAAGTAGCGCTTGGTCCGAGAGAGCAATACTTCGTTCACCTGTTCAACAGTGGTCGTGATTCCCGAGAGCTATAGGGTATTCCCATCTTATGTGACCGCTAATTCATAAGTAGTATAGAAATAGAAGACACGACACAATATAAATTTAAAAAAAAATAATTAGGAAAAGATTTTTGGAAGATTTTCTAGTGTTTTTTTCCTTTTCCTTTTTTTGGTGGGATGGGGGGGCAGGGTTCCTTGGCCTCCTCCCTGGGTGCGCCACTGGGTATGTCTATGTGTAAAGTAAGAAATGCAGTTCACTAAAAGCAAGGATTGATTCTTTCTCAAACTTTAGCTGTATTTATTCCGGTAACTGATTTTAATTCATGCAAATATTTTTAAATCTTAAGGGATGTAATCTTAGTAATTGGATTTTTGACAACAATCAGAAATACAATTCCTGATGATAACAAACAAGCTTTTGCACATTTCAGATACAACTTCAGTTGACTGTTAAATCTTAAGGATAGCGAAGTATCAAGTGAAGCTGTAGGAATACCTTAAAAACGTTTGCGTTACAGCATAAAGAATACAAATAAAGTAGGTTCAATTAGAATGCGATACGGATTTTCATTTATGTTTAAATGCATTATGGAAATTTAAATTATTTCATCACTCTCTAACTAATCGCTCTGTCTTTCCTTATTCCTAATCGATAAGAAAGGTGATGTTCATATAAATTACTAATTTATTAGTAATTTTAAGGAATCATGGCGATTCCTTTGTATATAAGCTAACTTTAGAATATTAAATTTTGATCACAAGGGATATAATAAAATGTAGTATTACACTTTCATTTGTATTTTAGGTTTGCAACTGGAAAAATAAAACAGTACACTTACTTTCATGAAAAATATTAAAAGTCGCCTTAAAACCACGGCCTTCAAAACAACAATCTGATCGAAACATTTCCAGGATATGATTGCTAAGAGATACAAAAGAGGACTGCCGTTTGGTTCCACAATACCTGAAATTCAGAAATATTGATAATGCAGATTATACTAATTCATGTATAATACACGTACAGTAAATACGTTTAAATATAAAAGAAATAGGTTAAACGCATTACACATTAAAGATCATTATAATCATCAGGCTGCCGTAATTTCTGCTCGTTGATTTAGTATACAATGCAATCTATCGAAAATCGTTGTGGGAAAAACAACTTTTTTAGAGAAAATTAATAAAATAAAATAAGAAAAATAAATAAAGAACGTCTGGTTAAAAGAAAAAAAATCTAAAGTTAAAATACTAATTTAAGCTACAAATGCATTGAAAATAAATGAAATATTGAAATATTTTATAGTAAATAAATAAAAACATTTCGGCAACATTCAAACTTGTCTACTATACTTTGGTATTATAAACATTAACACAAGAATGATGTTTTTAATATTTGCCAAATATTTCAGTCTGAAAATAATAGACTATCTTCAGTGGCTACGTAGGGACTGTTTAAACAAGCTGAAATACTAACAATTGATCATTTAAAAGTAGAAAGAGCCGCGTGATGTTACATTGTTATACGACTTGGCAGACGTCCAAGCAGTCTAAGAAAAAAATTGCGGTAAAGTGCCTTAACCTAAAAACCGGCTCGCTGTTAAAGCATTGTCGAAGCCCTTATTTTATGTTTAATTTTATATCAGCAAATTTTAGGTGTTCCAAACTTGACATTCCTTCTAAATAAAGTCTTTCAAGGACCTCGAATTTTTCCCATTATTAAGTTCTTGAAATTTGCATGGTGCAGTGTGTTATAGTATTTTCATCCCCTGTATTTAGGTGATTTATATTCGAAACAGTTATTCCCTAATACATTTCAGGTGTAAGTGTAGCGGTTTCGAAAATATTCCTTTCATTTCAATTCCAAGTGAAGTATCAATGATTATTCGTCTTTAGTTGAATTACACGGAGTAAATTTATCCCCAGCATATTATCATCTAACTGCTTGTGTGTGTGTGTGTGTGTGTGTGTGTGTGTGTGTGTGTGTGTGTGTGTGTGTGTGTGTGTGTGTGTGTGTGTGTGTGTGTGTGTGTGTGTGTGTGTGTGTGTGTGTGTGTGGTCTGTTTGGCAAGATTTACAACCCTGAGTTTTCCTATGGGGCGAGAGAGGGAGAGAGAGAGAGAGAGTGAGAGAGAGACTAATTCTAATCGCATCCACTAGATGCTTTGACGTTCAATATACACAAACCTTTCTGTTCACAAAGTGGTCACGAATTATTATCCAAACTACCAAGTTCAATTATCTGAAGCTCTCTAATTATGTTAGACTCTGATTATGGCAGCACAAATATATATTTCATCTCAACCGTCATTGGGCACTTGAATCTCTGTTCGATATGTTCGCCAGTGGAGGGAAAAGTATTGGTAAAATGGTTAAGGTCAGAATTCAGGATTGAATTCAGGAATGCTGTTGCCCAAATTAAAACAATTGGGAATGGAAACTAAACTGGTAATATTGATAAGACAATAGCTTATGGAGAGACACCATCATGTGGTTCTCCATAAGCCATTCTCTTATCCATTTCCCCAGTGTATAAGGGAGCAGAGTCCAGGATAAAGCAGGTGACAAGTAGTGCACCTCAGGGTTCTGTGCTTGGGCCATTATTGTTTAATTTGTACAAAAATGATATAGAAAATTGTTTGAAGGCAAATACTCAGTTGTTTGCTGTCGATGCAAAGTTGAGATGCTTAATAAGAAAGGAAGCTGATGTTGGAGATTGCAGGATGATTTAAATAAGCTGTAAAAATGGGGAAAAGGGTAATGGATGTTAGTTCAATGCGGAAAAGTATAAAGTTAGGCATTTTGGGGTTAAAAGATTACCAACTGTGTACCACATTGATGGAATGGTACTCCAAGAGGTGAATGAGGCTAGGGAAACTTGGGGGTATTAGTGGATAGGGAGTTTAAGTTCACAGGACACATTGCTAAGGTGTCCAAGATTGCGCATAAGATTACTTGGCTATTGAAGAACACACTAACATCCAGATATAAATAGGTTATTATTCCCCTTTATAAGGCGTCGATATGGTCGCCTGATTTCCTTGGAGATGAAGAAGTGATGGAGAGAGTTCACGGGAGAGTGACTAAGTTGGCGAGTAGTGTAAAAAATGTTCCTTACATTCATAGAGGGAGGGTTTGTGGATTATATAGGTTGGCTGATAGGCGGAGAAGAGCAGATATGATAGAATCGTTTAAATTACTTAAAGGTTTTTATAAGACTAATGCAGGGAAAATATTTCAGCGGTGTGATAGTGAAAGAAAAACAAAATGTCATCCTTGGAAATTAAGGAAGAGTGTATTTGGGTCTGAGAACGAGATTATTTGATAATATAAATACTTTCTACATTTATATCTCCTCCTCAGATATTTATTTAATACGGTTAAAACATCTTATGGTAACTTGTTCTGGTAAAATACTTATAAGTTCTGTATTACTGAAATCTTGGTATTTCTATTTGTAGCCTGGCTCCCACTGATGAGACCTCGATAGGGGTCAGAATGGTGTGGGCTGGCTTTGAGAGGCTCTGCTTGGGGATAGGTTTTTACCTGACTCTGATTAGGGTCACAGCTGATATTATGGCTATTGCTGGTGGTGGGGTGAGCCTGCTACTGGGTAGAGCCAACGTTGAGAAGTTCTTCTCAGTGACGGGGTGAGCCTTTCACCGAGTGGAACAACGCTGAGTTGGACGGTTTTTCTGCCACTATGGAATGGTCTAGGGATCGTCCTAATTTTTAGAGAGGTCTTTATTTAAATACACCTCGATAGGTGTCAGAACTGGTTGGTGCTGGCTTTGAGAGGCTCTACTTGGGGATAGGTTTTTGCATGTCTCTGAGTAGGGCCACCCCTGAGATTATGGCTCTGGCTGGTGGTGGGGTGAGCCTGCCACTGAGTAGAGCCAAAGCTGAGAAGTTATTTCTCGGTGACTGGATGAGCCTGTCACTGAGTGGATCAACGCTGAGTTGGATGGTCTTTCCACCACTATGGAGTGGTCTAGGGATCATCCTAATTTTTAGACAGGTATTTACTTAAATACACATCACCAAAGGTCAAAACCGATCTTAGTAGTAGCCCCTTGCCTTTAATACAAAGCTTGATACATCTCCTCCAGGAGATATGCATTGCATTAAGGGTAAATATTAAGATTAGTGATAATAGCTTATTATCACTAATCTTAATATTTACCTTAATAAGATTACCTTAATAAGAGTTGCCTTGGTCTTGCACTATGCTTGGTCTTGCACTATATATTTTCTCCTAACATCCACAAACAGGTGGATGTTAGGAGAAAAAGCTAATTGTTATTTCTTTGGATTCTGCAGTATATATATATATGTACTATATATATATATATATATATATATATATATATATATATATATATATATATATATATATATATATATATATATATATATATATATATATATATATATATATATATATATACAGCAATATATATATATATATTGTATATATATATATATATATATATATATATATATATATATATACAGCAATTAGATACAGAAAGCACTCAACTAATGACAAGTGACAACGTTCAGTTGGATTGGGTTACACAATAACCAATCACAGCTGCTAGATTCTGGGTGAGCTCAATTTCAAACATAATCAGAAATTTGAAATTTCTATGTCACGTTTTTTTTCTCTAGTTTAAAAGCCCAGAACTCTGGGGCTTGGGTGCTATAGGTGACAGGGGAGCAGAGACCCCTCATATATATATATATAAATCAACTAATACCTTTAATTCTCTTATTGGGAGAAGGCGAGGTCTTTATACCCTATGCAGCTTTCAGAGACTGAGTGAGCAGTTCAATCTCCACCCGTAGCCAAGCAGAGATATCTGGCCTATGTCTCTCACTAATTTATAACAGTCACCGAGGAAGAGGCTCACAAACAAGCGCTGTCATCTCTTGGTACCTAACCCTAACATGATATGTTTCTGTCTGAAATGATGTGGATACTATGGTCGATTTACTTGAGTTTATGTGATAAAAAATCCGATTTTCCGGGAGGAAAAATACCGCTTGGACGTTCCTGAGATCGACTAACTCGGGGATCGGTCGAAGAAAGGCTTAGGAAAAGTTCCTCCAGTCGACGACTAGACTGGAACTTAAGCCTGACTTAGTGACCAAGTTCTGCTTCCACAGAGCTACACCGGAATAATTTTTTAAAATAAATTAAATAAATTAGCTAGCCCCTTTAATTCCCTTATACGGAGTAGGAGAGGACTTTATTCCTTTCTAGGAGACTGAGTGGCGGAGTGATGGATTCAATCTCCTATATATATATATATATATATATATATATATATATATTACCTTAGACCTTCCTGTTTAAAGTCTCTGTATTCGGTGATAATTAGGAAATCCTCATTGCACCCAGGATTCTTTTGTTGAAGATCAAATTCTTCATCAAAGTCTACCCTTAATCGCTTTCCTGAAGGAGCCTATGGAAGAAATAGTAAACGATATAAGTTCTGATATCAATTATTCAGTATCTGCTGTTGATAACTGCTAATATTACTAAAGTAATTGTTAAATTGGCTTGTGTAGTGCAGCAGTGATGATAAAAAGTGGCAAAAATAATGAGATTTGGACAGAGCATTGAGAGAGGTCACCACAACGGCAAGAGTTTGGCTAAAATTAAAAAAAAAAAAACTGATTGGCTAGATGGGCAAAGGCGGTCATTCTTCAATGATCCTGTATGGGAAAGCAAAATTACCTTTTATGTACTGATTAATAAAGCAAAAGTTGTAGAAAATAATTCAAACTCTGGTGCCTACAGAAATGCCATAATTGAACCACATACATGAAAGTTTATATTGAATGGTGATTGTACTCACCCTCTCTCTCTCTCTCTCTCTCTCTCTCTCTCTCTCTCTCTAATCTCTAATAAAAATAATTACTTTAATTTGCAATTTTTAAAGTGTCGTCACTTATTTAGTCTTATTTGCAGAATTGAATTTGAATTTCGTTTTACAGCTAATATTCACATATATTTTGCTTCATTATTTATGCATGAATTAATATTTTAATGATATTAATTATTGATTAAAAATAAACTTATTTCATGTCAAATTTGTTGGCTCACAAACACAGTTTATATTCTAACACAGCAAATTTAATTTATGCAATATAAAAACTAGACGTTGGCTAACAAATATTCGGGAAATGTTACATTGCAGGAAAAATATCTTTAGCTATATATTTCAAAAGTATTAGAAATCAAATAGTTCAATTAACGATCATGTTTCAAATTATAAAGAGAGAGAGAGAGAGAGAGAGAGAGAGAGAGATGTGTTAAAAATAGCCAAATGCGCTCTTATCATTTATTACTAAATTAGTACCTTTTGTATCTATGTTCTTTTGCATGGGATTGAGCAGATGTGCTTCCACCTGAAGAATGTACAACTGATCGTTGATATTTGGCCAAACAATTTATCGAATGTTGCGATAAAATATCAGTGAACACGCATGGTAATAAATCTCACTGTGTTTTAACATTAATGTTTAACATAACTTCATATTATAGTTACATATTATACTATACGGAGTGTGTATTTGCATGCTATTATTCAATGCGTCTGTGTGACGTCACATTGTTTAATTTCGTTAAAGATAACGAAAGGCATTACTCACCACAATCTTCCAAACACAGAGATCGTTGCTACGATAGAATTTAGGATAGTTTGGGCTAGTAATAAATGTTGCTTCCGTGAATCCTTCAAGAATACCAGAACAATGGGAATAAAGAATTTCTACTCGAATTTTAAATCCACGTTCCTCAAGTTCTAAATTGGAGAAGAAACGTAAGATCAGAGTTGACTCTTCGGATATAAAGGTTCTGCCATCTTGCACCCCACAGAAGCTAATTAACAAAAAAAAGTTCAAATATGAAGAATTTTAGGATATATGATGATACTTTCAAAGTATGAGGGTTACTTTACTGCATAAGTAGTCTACAATATTTGACCGTTATACGCTATAATGATATATCAATTATAACACAGTTTAAAAAATCTATTGTGCAAATGCAAAACGTTTAGAATGCAATACATTAAATGGAATTACACCGGGTTGTGGCAGTGTTTATCTCTTTATTTTATATATATCTCCTGCATTTGCTACTTATAGCATATTTGCAGGTAGCGTAATGGTTTTTAATTTCTTTCCATTTATATACTGTATTTGTTGTTTATTGTAATATTATTTTGTGTGAAATTTAAAAAAAAAGCCAAGTTTGATATCTTTTCTTGTGCCATAGCTCCAAATCGTACTGAGAGCATATGATGTGTTGCTTCCAACATTTCTTATTCCGAACGTTAAATAGTTTAATAACAGAGTCATACTTTGCAGAAATGTTTACTTTTTTATAAGTAAAGTTTCTTGACTTACGTGTCCACTTTCCCTTCAGGGTTAATCATTTCAAACCTATCGTTTGCGCACAAGTCATCGAATTCTAAAGCAAACATTTCGAACCTCAAGAGTATTCTCGAACCCAGCTGTTTGACCGGATCAGCCAACTCTATCTGGGAGAAAAATAGTGAGTTCAGAGTGAGACAAATATCATTAAATATCTGCCATCAGATGTACGATTTATAGAATATTCAACAGGAATAAAAATATTAGATGATAATTATGATTAAATTAAAGAAAATTGAGAATTATCTATTTATATAAGAAATAACGACATAATACAATTTACTATGACGGAATAGAAATTAAGTGTATGAAAGTCTTTCATACGTTCATTCCATATCTTAATTATATTATCTATTTAATAACAGGAATATTGAAGTTAATTTTGATTTTAAAATTTGCATAAATGCTTTCATTACTATTAGAACACGCGGAGGCCAAGGACTATTCATGTACCTAGAATTTCTCCTCTCGAAGATAGTCTGCGATCAAGTGGACACATTTCTTACTTAAGTAACTTCGAATGTTCCTGATAATGGGAAACAGAGTGATCAATAAGAACATCTCAACAACTGTTTTCCTAATAGTACAGCAACGTGCAATATTATCTGGAGTATACTCAGAATGGGTTATTAAACAGAAATTACAAGTTCAAGACGTGTTGTAACTGGTCAATTAACTGCGTAGTACAGATTGTGAGGGAGAGTATCTGAAAGCCGAATGAATGCTGATGGATGCAACAACGGAAAATCATAAGAGTACCACACATGTCCAAGATTTGACAAATTATGCTAAATTCACCTTCCCCACAAAAAACATTTAACTCTAAAAGCTGAATTCCCACTTTTTTTTAATGTGTTCCAATAAATCAATAAGGGTTTCATAAAGTGATTAGTGATATGTCGCTGTTTGGAGAATAGGAAAATTTACTCGCCAGGGGCGAATGAGTGAGCGTTCTTGACTTTTGTAGAACCCTGATCATGTCCTTAGAAAAACAAGCTACAATTGAAATCAAAACGCATATTAAATGGATAAGAAGAGAAGTTCAAAAAAGGGTGCATACAGTAACTACTCCCGGTTTCAATTAATTTCCTGCAACCAAAAGTTAAGACATGTCCACAAAAAAAAAAAAAAAAAAAATGCTTGTTTGCAAAGATTGAAACACAGGTGGAGTGATGAGACGAGAAATATTTTACCGATCCTCATTCACTTGACACCAGTAGTAGATAAAAAGATGATACCACAGCCTTCCTGAACATCACTGTGGACCAAGTATAAGAATAAAAACATTTACCCTGCATGTCACGCTTTCACCAGTACACCTACGACAAAGGGAGCAATCCTTGAATGATTAAATGAAAGGCTCAGCGATTTTACGTTATTAAGGTGGTGGCCCCTTGCCTTTGTATTAAAGGCAAGGGGACACCACCCAGACCGGTTTCGACCTTTAATGAGGTCTCATCAGTGGGAGCCAGGCTAGAAATACCAAGACCTCATACTGATGAGACCTCAATAAAGGTCGAAACCGGTCTGGGTAGTGGCCCCTTGTCTTTAATACAAAGCATCATACATCTCCTCCAGGAGAAGTGCTGTGCAGTAAGGGTAAATATTAAGATCAGAGCTTATTCTACTTTTACCATAAGTTGCCTTGGTCTTGCACTATGTGCAGGGTCAGCTACACTTGCAACACTTGCAGGCGCAAACTTGACTTGTTTGTCTGTTTGTTTGCTTGGGAAATGGAGTAAAACCAGGTTCAAAATAGCTTGGTATCTTTAACATATATATATATATATATATATATATATACAGTAAAAACCCCGTTTTTAAGTTCCCGCAATTTACCTTTTCCTGCCATATACGTGATTTCCGGTTGGTCCCGTCGTAAGGCCACTTCTTACTATATATTGTTTTCCATATATTATATATTGGACGTTATTTACCGTGATTTGCGTGTTTTTCTCGGGTGGCAATACTGATTTTCGAATCGATTCCTGCGGAAATATGCGCATTTCTGTTCCCAGATGGCGTTGCTTCCGGCTGTAAGTTTCGTTTCCGCCATCACGGTCACTTGCACGCTAGAAGCAGTAATGTAGTGATGAGTGATACCGTGATTTTTCAATCAGAGTAAGAATTGATATTGCAGAATTTCTGCAACCTAATTTGGCGTGTGATAGTTGCTTTCAAGTTGTGGTGGTGGATTATCCATGTTAGTAGCATGAGTAAAAAAAAAAAATGTATTTCAGTAGAAGAAAAGATGGCAATTCTGCGACGTGCAGATTGGCATTCCGGAACACGTGTGCATTTAGCAAAAGATCTTGGACTCTCCTTGTCCACTTTGAACACGATAGCAGAAAACAGGTCAAGCATCGAAATCAATGCAAAGCAAACTAGCGCTATTTAAAAAAAAAAAAAAAAAAAAAAACGAAAAGCAAAAACAATTAAAGATTATTTTAAATAGATAAATGCAAGTAATTCTAAATTCATTTATTTTCAGTTATTAAATTTTGTAATCAATTATGTAGACTCACATACTAGCAGTAAGTCATCTTTTAGCCTTTTTAAAATGTTTTTTTTTTTTTTTTTTTTTTTACATTTCTTGCTGTTTACACTTTTTTCCATCAGTCCCCTGAAAAGTGTAAAAAAGGAGTTTTACTGTATATATATACACGTCATTTCCGGTTGGTCCCGTTGTAAGGCCTCTTCTTACTATATATATATATATATATATATATATATGTATGTGTGTGTGTGTGTGTGTGTGTGTGTGTGTGTGTGTGTGTATTCATCAGCAAAACATTATATCTATTCATGTAAAAGCAGAAACTACTTGTGTTTTTTATCATTAAAGATTTTGTCTTGAAAGAGAACATAAAACGGGCTGTTATGAACATACAATCCGAATCCTTACGCTCAGCTGTAGAGCATGTCGCACACCGCATGAAATTTGTTGTACACAAGAAAGATCAGCACATTGAAAATCGTGTGTGTGTTCCAGGGGATCCTGATTCTGAAGAATGAAACATTTTTTTCTGTAAGTTTAACCACTACATTAATTTCTGTCTCTCGCAAGTTGTTGTTTTAGTTTAATTATTATTATTATTATTATTATTATCATTGGAGGGCGCTGTGTAGGCATACGAACGGGCGCACGGTGATATCGCTGATCCAGTTTTTTATAGTTTTAAAGTGGTTCCAACTCCTGTTTTAAGTTGAAAATGATCCTAAGTAACCCTACTTATCACGCCGAAGACAGTGATATAAAATTGAACGAGATCGGGTAAGAAGAAACCAAATTTTGAAGTGTTGAAAAGGGAACAGAGAGGACCGTGGTCAACAACGAGCGAAGAACAAAGGACGTCGCCATCTTTATAATCACGCCATACTGCCTAAGGGAAGAAAGGTGTATCAAATGCCTGGAGGATTTATCGTCCAACGGAAATAACATAACTTGTACGAAATGCAGTAGGATTCTACACTTAAAATGTGACGGATTTTCAGAAACAACCGGGCAACATAAATATAAATCCGAGTAACACGCGAGGAATGCAAGTGCGTACTCTGTAGGAAGAACAAGAAACGCACCTAAAGCAGCCACCTAGGACGCAGCCGATTATACCGGAGGCAAAATCAGACGACGAACTGAACAGACAAAAAAAATGCAGGTGAGTCCTATAATTTCAACTCTTTAAATATACTAATAGGAAACGGTCTAGACACCATAAAAGAAACAAAACAAACAACTAGCAAAAAAATCTAGCTAATATGAAGATTTGGTAAAACATAATAATTTAGCAGTTATAGAAGTGTTGCAAACGGTAAAAGACATTAAAATGAGCATTAACGCACTAAATGACAGGCAACACAATTTGATGAAAGAGACATCCGAACTCCGTCAAGAACTTCCTTCTCTAAAACTACAATACAAACGTTTAAATCAGCAACAACCTAAAGATCTCGTCATAAACGGTCTTCCTGAAACTGCACCTACAGAAAACCTCAGAGACGTGGTTTTAAAATTAGGCCATGTAATTGATATCATCCCCCTACAGTTTAACGAAATTCAAACCGTAAATCGGATTCCTAGGAAGAGCAAAAGCCAAGGCTTGCCACGACCTGCACCAGTCATAATTCGTCTTAAGAGCAAATCCACAAGAGACAATCTCATAAAAGCCAGCAGGCAGTAAAAAAACAGTTGCCAAGGACTTGAACGCTCAGCAAGACAATACACCAATCTTCCTATCCGAATATTTAACACCATTCAACCAGAATCTGTTGTATCAAACAAGAAAAGCAAAAATGGAAAAAATTACCAATTTTTGTGGACCAGAGATGCCAAGATATTCATAAGGAAGTCACAAACTTCAAAGTCGATACAAATTAAAAGCACAGAAGACATAGAAAGGCTGAGACTGTGAAAACAAAAACTCCTAAATAGTTCAAAAAGAAGGCCACAATAAAAAAGAATGTGAACCATCAAGACAGATGCAATAACACAGGATGTATCGGCAATTTCACTTTGATGAGACCTTTCAGATCATTCGTTTGACCTATCACCCTCAGATAAGCTAATTACAAAGCTTCGAGGGTGCAGTTGAGTTACATCCCGGTAGTAGTATTTATCTAACATTATTCACTTAACATTCTGTAATGAATTCTAGTAGTAAATAGAAAATGTGATAGTAATACTTCAGTTATATATTTAAATTTAAAAGTATATATTTAATTTACATATTTAAATTTAAAAAAAATATTATTATGTAAACTTCAACATAAGTAATATTGTTTAACTTGTGAGTTATTAAGTGTAAAGTATTACTATGATTATTATTAATGGTAATAATGCACGCTTTTTACTCTTGTGTCACTGAGAAATCCTTCAAATGATAATGATATTAAGAGTAATTATAATTCTTACTGAACCATTTTGCAAGAAAAAGTAGCATTGTTGCCTAAATATTAGTATATTCATGTAATTATTTGAGAGATAATAAACTATTATTATTAAAAAAAGAATTGTAACGCGCCACATATCCAGCTGGAATGAGTGACGTGGCTGTCGCTTACACCGTCGAAATGTTATTATTCCATTTTATCTGCCTTTAATGAAATTATCCACTTCTTTTCTGCATCTCCAGCGCCAAAATTTCCCCTATCAGGGAATTTGGGTACAAAATCTTTTTTTTTGGGGTGTGCGTAGGGGGAGGGGAAATCATCTCCCCATGCCTTCAGAAGTCTGAGTGTAAAATTTGATCCATTCTGTTTATTCATTTTGGCTACAGATGCCTTTAAAGAGGGAAAGTTGTTTTATGGCCACCCTGTACATACGATCATTTGTCAAGTTCCTTTGATCTCTAATTTGATCCCTTCAAGAGAATGCGAACACATGCTGTTTACTATATTAATGGAACTGAACTGCAAGAAGTTAACGAGGCAAGGGACGAGACAAGGAGTTATTGTCGACAGAGAACTTAAGTTTAAAGGGTATACTACAAAGGTTTCCATAACATCACATCAAATTTCATGGCTGTTGAAGGACACACTGACAAGCAGGGATAAGGAAGTTATTGTCAAACTTTATAAGGCAATAATAAGACTGCATTTGGACTACAGCGCACAGATCTGGTCACCTGGATTTCTTGCTGATGAAGAAATGGTGGTGAGGATTCAGAGGCGAGTTACAAATATTGTTGCAGATCTATGTTCCATACATGAATAGATTGAAGATCTGTGTGTTATTATTCCATTTTATCTGGCTTTAATGTAATTATCTGCTTGTTTTCGGCTCCAACTGACTAGATTTTTGGTATTAAATATATTTTTCGCGGAAACCACATCTCCGTGCCTTCAAAAAGATTCAGTATAAAATTTAGTCTCATTCCGCTTATTGATTTTAGCTACAGATGCCTCCAAAGAGGACGAGTTATTTTATGGCCATCCTGTACATACAGGTTGTGAAATAAAATTTTATATTGAGATTTTTGAGGGGATGGGGAGATGATTTCCGCAAAAAAAAAAAAAAAAAATGGTCACAAAAGTCGCCGATAGGGGAAATTTTAGCGCTGTGGACGAAAACAAGCGGATAATTACATATTAATGGCAGATAAAATGGAATAATAACATTTCGACGGTGTAAGCGACAGCCGCGTCACTCATTCCAGCAGGATATGTGGCATGTTACGATGATAATAATAAAAATAATAATTAAACTAAAACAACAACTTGCGAGAGACACAGAAATTAATGTCGTGATTGAACTCGCAGGAAATAATGTTTTATTCATCAGAATCAGAATTTGAGAGCTATGATACGAGCGCTTCGACGCTCTGTGTCTTCGAACACCGCAGCAGCAACGTATGTTACTATTTCTTCTTGCATTGCTTTCCGTTCTCTGCCAGGTCTAACTCATAGCAATCCAGATTTTTCAAACTTCTTACTTATAGCTCTCAGTGCTACAGGTGACATAGGACCATTAGACAGGTTATGAAGCCTTCTAAATTCCCGAATGGCCGCTATGGCATTGTACTGTTTAAGGGAAAACAACTTAACAAGTAAAGCACGTTGAGGTAAGGTATGATGCATATTGAACACAATTCGTCAGTCATTCGAATAACTGCCTGGACGTTCCCAATCCCTTTTCAAGTGCAATGGGTGGCGTTGTTGTCACGTATGCACAGTAACATTTGCATAATCATTTTTACCTGCGTTTACTACAAATTTTTGACTGTAGCGCCAAAATTTTCTCTATCGGCGACATTTAGTACTAAATCTTTTTTTTTTTTTCCGCGGAATTCATCTCCCCATGCCTTCGGAATTCTCAATGTAAAATGTGGTCTCCTTCTGTGTAGTAGTGTTAGCTACAGATTCCTCCAAATAGAGAAAGTTACTTTATGTCCACCCTGTATTTTTATACTACATTCTTAGCATAAAGTAAGCTAGAGAAAAGAAAATGTTATTAAACAAAATCGTAAGGAAGTTAAATACATTTAGAGTACTGTACTGTATTGCCTTTATCGATTCCGCAAGTTTACGTTGTGTGTTTACCATTATTAATCCGCTACACAGGTGGTTTACAAACTACCTCCAAAATAGAAAGCATATCACACATATCGGGTGTGATATGCTTTCTATTTTTCTCTGTGAAGTGCCACGGGGAGCTGTATTCTCCCCAACTCTATTCAACATTTACATGCACGATATTAATCAGCTACCTCTCAAAGGTAAGATATTCCAATACGCGGATGATACAGCGATAATATCCATCCATAATAACACAAACATAGCGCAAACAAATATGCAACATGATATAAATCTGATCACAGACTGACTCACCAAAAACTCCATAAACCTAAACTGAGATAAGACAAAATTAATGATATACAGAAATCCATGACTCGACCAGTTGATAACAAATATATAACCATCCAACATCCACTTTCCAGCATAAAAAACATACAGAACAGCGAAACCACTACAATTCCTCAGATTGAAACAATGCGATACCTTGGAATTTACTTCGATGCAGATATGAATTGGAATAGCCACCTAAATCATCTACACAACAAACTCGGAACAATAACTAGCAAACTCTACAGGTTAAATGACATAGTTTCCACACGCCTAAAAACACTAATAAACATAGCACTATGCCAAAATATACTAAGATACGCTATAACAACATATGCTTTCGGTGCACCCTACAAACTAAGTTGATTAATGTCGTTACAGTACAAAATCATGTAACTGATCTTTTGGGAAGAAGGGAACAATAACGACTTCATATACACTGCAATGTCAGAACACAAAATACTGACAGGAAAATATTTATGTCACTATGCAGCTTTGTTAAAACATTATTTCGATGTCAACTACAGGACAGTCAGAAACACATATCGCATAACAAGAGCTCAGACAAATAATTATATCACATATAAATTCAATAATAACTACAGAAAGGCCACACAAAACTTCTACATCCCTGACATGATAAACAAATTACCTTTTGAATACAGAAACCTTACAAACTACAATATCCTGAAAAGACCTCTAAGGACATATTGTGAACAAGAAACTCGCACCCAAAATACCATACAAACTTACTGAAACACAATATATTCGTTCAGGCTTCCAGTTCAGTAACGCATCAGTACATTCCTAGTTACTGTATGTGGGGGGGAGGAGTTGGTGTGTGCGTGCGTGTGCGAATTTCTCAATCATAGATTTCGTAGCTTCCCAACACAGCAAACAAACCAATAAATAATAACCAATTGGTGTGATCCTCGGATAAGCTTACATATAAGCTTCGAGGATGAAAGCTGATAAATTACTTCTCATCCTCGATGTATCACATGTAAACCAAAGTATGTAATGTATGTATTATATGTAAAGAAATGTATATAATGTAGGTATCACATGTAAACAAATATAAGTAATGTATCATATGAAATCAAATGAATGTAATGTATGTAATATCTGTAACAAATGTATGCAATGTAATAAAAATATTATTATTATTATTATTATTATTATTATTATTATTATTATTATTATTATTATTAAGTGACAGCTCCAGGGAGTGCAAGGACTAATCAATATTGTCTTATATGATAAAAAACACTGTACATGTTATACGTATTTCTAACACTAGACATCAAAAATGAAAGATAACGTGAAAAAAAAAATCCTCATATTTATTTAGAGGTATGACGATTCATGCATTGATAACGAAGCAGCAGCAATATGATTGCTTTGTGGTAGCCTAGTGCAATCGATACGATTGTTTCGTGTTAGCTTAGCCTATACACCAATGAATGAATCATTAGAATTTTTTATTTTTATGCTAATTAATTAATTTAACTATTTAACTAATTAATAACAGTTAATTTTTATGTAGTTAGGATTTAACATTGCTTCTTTATGTTTGTTTATATTTCTCTCGACTGCATATGGCCATATAGGGTCCCTACGTTTTTGCGCGTAAGTTTCGATAAATTTTTAGATCTGTGTATATTTTATAGTAGTAAATGATAAAAAAAGACTACTATCTATCTATATTTTATTAATTCATGACACACCTAACTTTTTCTTATTTTGTACGGTATTTCTAAAAGCTATGCGGTTCGTCTGCGAGTTTTTTCAAATTGTCGCAAATCTCCAAACATTTTTCCAGTATATTTCTTCTTCTTTGACAGACATTACCTATCGAAGGTCAGCGACCACCGTGGCAAATTATAAATAATCCTCAGCCGCTCTGAACACTCCCTCAAAGCTCATTCCAGTCCATTGTCTGATGTGTGCCAGCCAAGATTTTCTCCGCCTTCGCTGTCCTCTTCTTCCATTTAACTTCCCTTTTATAATCAACTGAAGTATCTTATATTTTTCATTTCGAAGTAGGTGGCCAAGATATGCAGCGTTCCTTTCTGTGGTATCTAAAAGTTCACATAATTTCGCCATTTGTTCCAGTACTTCCTGAGTGACATTTGTGCTGTCCATGGGATTTTTAACATTCCTCTATAACCACATCTCAAAGGCTTCAGGTTTTTTTATTGATGTTGTTTTCAAGGTCAAAGTTTCTGCGCCATACACCAGTACAAACTATACATAGCATTTAACCACGCGTACTCTAAGTTCTAAATTTAAACTGCGGTCACACAGTGGTAATTTCATCAGGAGAAATATTTTTTCTTGCATTTATTTCTAACTTTTATTTCCATTTCTGGATTGCATTCTTCATTTAACCAGCATCCACGATATTTACTATTTCTTTCACATTTAAAGAAAGTGCTGAATTAAGAAACTGATTTCTTGCTTATGACCATGAATTTGGTTTTGGTGATATTTATTTTTAACTCAATTTTTTCACTATCGTCGTTCACTAGTTCCAGAAGATTTTGAAGATCCTGAATATTGTCAGCGAGGAGAGCTGTGTAATCAGCATATGTGATGTTACTGATGATTTCACTATTTGCATTAATCCCTTCCTCTCTTCCTTTTAAGATCTTTTGAAATATGGCTTCTGAATATATGTTAAAAAGATGAGGTGAGAGCACACATCCTTGCCTTACTCTTCGTTTGATGTCTGTAATAATAGCATCAACTTGAACAGACGCCTTTTGGTTCTAGTATAAGTTTTCAATGATCCCGATGTCTTTCGCATCTGATTCAATTCTTTTTAATAGTGTTATCATTTTAGTATGTTGGACTATCAAATGCTTTCTCGAAGTCAATGAAGCAAACGAATACTTCCCTGTTTTATAGATACATTTTTAGAATCTGATTTGAGAACAGAAAGGAGCCTCTCTCGTTCCCAGAGGCCAAACTGTGTATCACGGATGTTGTGATCACATTTTCTGTATATTCTTTTTGAATTATCTTCAGAAACATTTTGAGAATGTGACTCATTAAGCTGATCATTCTGTAGTCATTGCAAGTTTTCGCATTTGTTTATTTGGGTAGCATTATGAACGTCGACTGTAACCTGTCTTGAGGGATTATGCCTGTATCATAGTCTGATTAAAGAGCTTTATTAATATAATAATGTTGTCAACTTCTAATATATCTTTACTTTTTCTGCTGGTATTCTATCAGGGCCTAAGGCTTTGCCATTTTTAGCTGAGTCCAGTTGACATTCTACCTCTGATCTCAGAATGCATGAACCTTTCATTCTGTTTATAAGTATTTCTGGGTTCTGTTTGTTATCAGTAAAGAGTTCTTCTACACATTTCACCCATTCCTGTATTTTGTCATCCTGTTCGGATATTATTTCTCTCTTTTTTTGTTTCGAAGGATGAATAGTTTTTCTTCTTAAATATTCGTGAGATCTCTTTCAGCTTTTTGTGTAGATTAAAACTTTCATGCTGTTCATATAGAATTTCCATTTCTTTTCATTTTTCATTCATCCAGATCTCTTTTGCTTCTCTTATTTTGCCTTTAATAATTTTCTGAACCACTTTATATTTTGTTGTACTATGATTTTTTATATTAACTGTAATGATCCATGAGATAAAGAATTTCATGAGTTATCCAATCTTTCATTTTTACTGCTCTATAAAGACACAAGGTATTGGTACAGTTTTCTATGAAGAATTTTAATTTCTCCCAGTGATTCATCAACACTTATGACGTCAACTTTCTTGATAAGTGCTACCACTTGATTCAGAACTTGACTCAATTTATGTCTGGGTTTTTTACTTTTTCTTTTCAACCATTTTCTTGTTGATGTTTCTTATGTAATGCTTACAATCTACATTTTAACTCCGTTACCAAACAAATATGATCAGAAGCAATATTCGCAGTAGGATAGGATTTTCTCTCTTTCTGGAACTTGGAAATCGCGGATTAATTAGCAAGTAATCAATTTGATTTCTGACTATATTTGCCGTATTATCCTGTGGTTATTGCCAAGTATAGCCTTGTGATAGCTAAACCACGTATTTGTGATAATTGGCTCCTCTTCTTGGCAGAATTGAATAAGACGGTCTCTTCTTTCATTTCTTGTTCCCATCCCATGATCGCCAACTATATCTCCTCTTCTACCTTTCCCAAATTTATCATTGAAATCACCCAGAACGATGTTAATATCATGCTTTTTTTGTTTTTCATTATTATTTCAATTGATTATAAAATTGCTGGATCTCGGTATCACTCTTGTCAGCAGTAGGGGCATAGACCTGTATAAGATTAATATCTAGTGGCTGACCTTTCAGTTTTAATAACATTATCCTATCTGAGTAGGGGATGAAGGTCAACAGTAATTTATTGGCATCTTTGTTTAATATTATTTCAACTCCGTTTTGATAGTTGCTTTCATTACTTCCAGAGTGGTACAATTTATGTCATTAGCTTGACTTTAGCTGATTATGGCCACCTAACGTTACTCATTCCAATTTATTCAAGTGCACAATGGTCGATGTGATAAACGATTACAAAATCGTCCTGTACCCACTTTTCTACTGTGGTGTTACTGAATATTTAAAATATATTTCCCTTATAAATATAATGAGCTATTATAATTTTATAATATTATTAATGTAGTGTAATCAGTGAGCAGATGTAAGAGTAATTCCTGTTGTGCTAATCGAAGAGAACATTTATCCTTATTACTCATTGTATCTGAGCAAAGGGATAAAGGTTCTCTTCACGTTCTTAATCTCTGAGGACATTCTTAATAAAAGAACTATTTTTGGCATAACTATTACTCTATAAACTGCAAATATCGAATTGTTAATAATAATACTTACGTTGACTTCAGACATAACAGATATGTTTGGCGGATACCAGAGATCCGGGTAACCAGGGCTGTAGATATAATCAAACGGATTATCTTCTGTCAAAGTAAATGTTTTTTTATAGAAAATCACAATTTCTGGACTGTCTGAAAATAAAAAAGTAAGCATCAATGACCAGTTTTTACTGATAAAACAGATATACTGTCTGACGACGTGTATCGAGATATTACAGGAATCAAAATCTATAGCATGAAAATTATAATAATTAATTTCAGACAGACGGACTTCTGGAACATAATATGGCCAACATCTCGTTGTCGAACAACGATATGTATGGATCATTGACGTGGCAATATCACGGGATAGCTGAGTAGAAGAAAAATTAATAAAAAACTGACCAACTATAGGAACATAGAGATTGAAATTCAACGACTTTGCAACAAGAAAGCAACAATAGTTCTATTTATCATAGGAGCGCTAAAGGCAATATAAAGATCGTTAATGAAACATCTCGAAGATTTGGGATCTTCCAGTTATCCATCCAACTAAAGAAACTTGTACTTTTAGGAATATCTGACATTTTACGACGATACGTTGTCGATTCTTAGGCCTTTCATTTCATATTCCAGTTAAACATTCTTTATGCTGTTTCATGTTTCTTGTCACTCTTTGACTGAGAACTATGTTAACTGAATATAGAATTTTTTTAACACTTCATTATATCTCAAATAAATTACATACATATAATAATAATAATAGTAATAATAATAATAATAATAATAATAATAATAATAATAATAATAATAATAATAATAACGTAGGCTAACACGGTACACTTTCATAACTGCAGAAATACTGCACTAGGTAATTGTATGCCACCTAAAAAAACATTAATTTTTAAATAATTTATTTAATTTCTCCATCAACGCAGTCGTAGAGTTACGAAAGGAGAGTTACGAAGGAAAGTTATGAAAATGATATCTCTTGCTTTTTGTTCTTTCGATTCGACCTTAGCAGAAAACTTTACATGCTATTGAGTGCACAGTGGCAGTCTTTAGTTCTACTACAGTGAGTGACGCAATGATCGGTCGTATGAACACGGCACTCTAGTGGTTAAAAACGGCAGCCATTATAGATGCTAGAACAATGTTTCTCAACCTGTGGTCTGCGACGATGGGACAGGTATTCCGTGGGCAGACTTAAATTAATTAAATAAATATTTATTTTTTAATTATCAAAACAAATTAAAATTAAATAAGAAAGTAAAAATTATTGAAATCAAATGGAGACTTTAAAAAAGAACAAATATCGGCAGAATATTCAAAGGTGGACGGAATAAAACTATATTGTTGTTCATTTCACCCCTCTTTTAGGATTCGTCATTCTGATGCTAACTATATATCCGGCAGAGCGACGAATACAGTAAAAGGACATATACAGACGAATACGAATATAAATACTTAGGAAAAATAACAGTTGATATTTGGAATTCGGGTTTAGTTGGTGACGATCCGACGTCCGACGATATTTAGAAACTAAACATTGTGATGTGAAAAATAAGTCAATTGAATTTTTTTAACGACGCTTAGGTACATTAAATCATGAGAAACATACAGTTATGGCCATGGGTTCCATTAATCGCAAGGTAGCGGAAGCATTCTATTTCTTAAGTTTATGCATAGCGAAAACAGGGAAACCTCATTCCATCGGGGAATATTTGTTACTTCCAGCTATAAAAGATATGGTGAAAACGATGTTTGGCAACAAGTTACTAAAAGATGTTGATTTGATTCCTCTTTGAAATGACACTTTCGGTCGCAGAATTAATGACATTGCAGGTGATGTACAATCTCAGTTAATCGAAAGAGTTAAGAAGAGCCCTTATTATGCGTTACAAATAGACGAGACTACTAATGTAAAAAGTGATGCGCAGTTAATATACTAAGTAAGATATGCACATGATAACAACATTCATGAAGATATTCTGTTTTGTAGAACTTTGCCATCCTGAACAACTGGAGAAGAAATATTTCGCACTCTCAATAATTACGTAACATACAAAGGGATCCAGTGGGAAAAATGTATAGGCATCTCTTCGGATGGATCTCTCGGCCTTACAAGCAGGCATAGTAGGGTTGTTTCTATGGTCAAGAAAGTTGCTCCGGATATGAATTGAGTACATTGTTTCATACGTGGGGAAGCGTTATCCTGCAAAGGATTGCCACCATAATTTAAAGCTGTACTATATAACGCTGTAAAGTTAGTTAATTTTATTAAAGCTCGACCTCGTTAAATAACAGGTTATTTTCAGTCCTCTGCAATGAAACGGTCAGTGAATACATATACAATTTTTGCTTCATTCTGAAACGTACACATTATTCAAATCCTTAAATTAGCAACATTTCGGTGAGCGAGGCAAATGCATGTCCACGTCGTGCTCCCTGGGACCTTCCGTAGGGTACACTCCTACAAGGGTGCTTAGGAACTTTGTGAAGAACAACTGACAAATCAGTGTAGGAGGATTCATATCCCAACAGTGAAATGTGCAGAAGAATCTTCAGAGAAGCAGACCTCTAGAAAAAACTCGGGCTCAGCTGGCTCCATCTGTCAGTACCAGGTTAGGGCCCCTGCCTAGGGTTACAAGGAAAATTCAAGGATTTAGTCCTCTGACAAAGGGAAGCAGCTTTGTCAGTACTGACACAAGGTTGAAGTCTCATGATGACGATAAAGCTTCTGATTAGAAAACTGTAGATGGCAATACAGTTTTTTGTGTACCCCTATAATACTGCGAAGCAGAAAACAAATGGAGAAACTACTGCACTATTCTCGCTCCAGACCACCACCGTGGCGAGCAAATCTAAACAAATAGCCATGAATTCCAGGCGTACCTTAAATGGGACAGGGGTACAAAGAATCTCCGGACTCAAAATGGTGCGTTCACTAAAACTAGGAATTTGGAATGTCAGAACCCTGTACAAGGGCAAGCTAAACAATGCTATTCAGAAAATGAAAAGAAGTTAAGTCGTCAGGATCAGGCAAAAGTCAAGTTAATGACATGACAATGTATCACCCTGGAAGCTGTGAAAACAGCTATCAAAATGCAGTTGGAATAATATTAAACAAAGATGTCAATAAGTCACTGTTGAACTTCATCCCCTACTCAAATAGGTTGATGTCATTAAAACTAAACGTTTAACCACTAGATGTTAATGTTGTACAGTTCTATGCTCCTACTTCTGACAAGAGTGATACCGAGATGGAAGAATTTTATGATCAATTAAAAGAACTAATGAAAAACACAAAAAAGCGTCACATTAACATCGTCATGGGTGATTTCAATGCTAAAGTTGGAAAAGGTAGAAGTGGAGATGTAGTTGGCAAACATGGACTGGGAACAAGAAATGAGAGAGGTGTCGGCCTTATTCAGTTCTGACAGGAAGAGGAGCAAATAAACACAAACACATGGTTTAAGTTACCATCCCGAAGGCTGTATACTAGGCGATCACCACAGGATAAAAATCGGAATATAGTCTGAAACCAAATTGATTATTTGTTAATTAATCAACGATTTCAAAGTTATATAAAGAGTAAAAAACTGCAGTTATTGCAGATATTGCTACTGATCATAATCTACTGGTGGGAGAATTAAAACAGACTGAAAGCTAAACTCAAGAAACATTAACAAAAAAGGTTTGATTTGGGAAAAGTAAAAAACAAATTGAGTCAAGATCTGAATCAAGGGCTAGCACTTATCAAGAATGATGACATTATTAGGGTTGGTGAATCATGGGACAAATTAAAATCTGTTTTCATAGAGAAATGTACCACTACCTTATATCCTAATAGAGCAAAAAAAAGAAAGATTGGTTGACTAATGGAATACTCTCTCTCATTAATCAACTCAGATCATATAAAAATCATAGTACAACAAAATATAAAGACATACATACATATATATATACATACTTCTTCAAGGCCCACTCTTCCTAATTGGATTGTGGGAACAACAGCTGCAAGAAGAACTTCCAATGGTCACGATCCTCTGCCACCAAGCTCAGGTGTTCTGGTGGGATTCCCAAAGCTGTCCACCCAAAGTTTTGGATATAATCTATCCAGCGAGTCCTTGGCCTTCCATGTGGCCTACCACCCTCTGGCTTGGCAAAGAGGGCCTGCTGAGGAAGCCTCTCTTGTGGCATTCTGACAAGGTGCCCGTACCAACGTAACTGTGATCTCTCAACACGGAGAAGCAGCGGTTGAGTATTGAGGGTTCCCGAATTGCAGAGCGTCTGACTCTGTCGAGTTTTGTTAGCCAGGCAACCCCTCAAAGGAACCTTATTTCAGCCGCTTGGATTCGTGTCCGCATTCTTTCGGTCATTACCCAACTCTCATGACCACAGGTGAGGATGGGGACATAGACTGTATTGAAGATAGCCAACTTTGCCTACTGGCTTAACTCCCTCTTCAATACTACCGAGCGGCCAACTTCCCGCAATATTGAGCTTGCTAAGCCAATTCGAGTATCTAGCTCTACGTCCCATTTTCCATCATTTGTAAATATGGATCCAAGGTATTTGAACTTCTCCACCTGCCTCATTGGGACTTCACTTACATTTAGAGGGCACTGGGATGATTGTCTTGAGATCATAAATGTTTCGGTTTTGGCCACACTGATCTTCATTCCGGCGTACAAACCTATCCAGGGTCCGCTGGAGGTCATCTGTGGAAGAGCTAAGCAGAACTAGGTCATCTGCAAAAAGCAGATGTCCAATGTTACATTTTCCAATTCTGACACACTCGCTGCCTTGGCTGTGCCTATCAATCCAGTCCATAAATATTATGAAAAGGAGGGGTGACAGGACACACCCTTGGCGGAGGCCAACAGAGACTGTGAAAGGTTCAGATTTTGTGCAGTTTACCCGGACACAAAACTCTGGGCATTCATACAGGGACTTGATGGCAGCTAATAGTTCACCATCCATTCCATTCTCCTGTACTACTTGCCAAAGCTTATCCCGAGGAACCGGGCCATATGCCTTCTCCATGTCCACAAAACATATGTAGACATTCTTGGCATATTCCCAAGATTTCTCAAAGACTTGCCTTAAAGTGAAGATTTGGCCAGTTGTGCTTCTACCAGGACGAAAGTCACATTGTTATTCCTCGAACTTTGACTCAACTATGCTCCTGCACCGTCTTTCCAAGCACTTAGCATATACTTTCCCTGGCAGGCTAAGCAGAGAGATGCCACCATAGTTACTGCAGTCCTACAGGTCTCCCTTGTTGAAGTCTGGTATTATTATGCCTGTCTGCCATTGCTTTGATGCTCGCCCAGATATCCAAGCAGCCTGACACACTCGAGTCAGTCAGAGAACACCGTCTCGATTTAAGGCTTTTGGCATTTCGGGCCGATTTTCATCATCGCCAGCAGCCTTGCCCGATTTTAGCGATTTTATTGCTAAATGGACCTCGCTGTGCACGATTTCCTCCCTCGAAGGCGGCGAATGGTCTGGCAGAATACTTTGTTGGCATTTGCATAGGATGAGTCTAATCTTTCTCCAAAGGATTCCCAAGCCTTCTGCTTTGCTGTCATTACTGCCTTAGCAGCAGCTTTTCGTGCCTCAGCATACTGCAAACGCATCTCAGGTGACCTGACTCTAAGCCATATTAGGTAGGACTCCTTTTTTGCCAGGACAGTTTTTTGGACTTCTTGTTTCCACCAAGGTGTATTTTCTCACTGCTCGTTGCCACACCGAGCCGCTTTCTGCCACACCCTGAGAGTGCAGAGGCGGTGACAGCAGTTCTAAACAGCTTCGATTCCTCCTCAACATCTGCAGTATGCTTAGGGATCTCTTTGAACCTGGAGGAAATGTCATCTGCAAAATTCTTCCTCACAGCCTCATTTTCCAATGTCACCCATTTCACTCGTTATAACTGCTTAGGCCTATCAGCGTTGATGGTAGCATCTGGTTTCTGAAGCCATAGAATGCACCCAACAAGGTGGTGGTCAGTTGACAGTTCTGCCCCTCTTCTCACACGAACTTCCAACACCGAGGAAAATAGCTCTGCTGAGACTATAAAGAAGGCAATCAGAGACCTTTGTTCTAGTGTATCCCTGTACCAGGAATACTTATGGACTTCTCGGGGCTAGAAGAAGGTATTCATTATGGACTTCTCGGGGCTAGAAGAAGGTATTCATTATGGACAAGCTGTTACTACAGCAGAAGTCCAATAATTTCAACGCATTCGCTTTAAGGTCAGGGGCACCGTTCATCCCAACCACACCCCTCCATGTCTGGTCATACGTTCCAACATGTGCATTGAAGTTACCCATTAGCAGGACTGATTCCATGTCTGCTACCCTGTCAAAAGCAGCATCCACTTCTTCTAGAGGTTCAGAAAATTATTAAACACAATATCAAAGAAGCAAAAGAAATCGGGATGAATGAATATTGTAAAGAAATAGCAATTCTACAGGAAAAGCATCACAATATTAATCTACACAAAAAGCTGAAAGATACCTCAGGTATTTTCAAGAAAAAACAATTCTGTATCCTTCGAAACAAAAAGGGAGAAATAATATCAGAAATATGATGACAAAATAAATGAATGGTTGAAATATTCAGAAGAACTCTTTATTGATAATAGAAAGAACCCAGAAAATACTTATGAAGATATGGAAGGTCCATGTATTCTAAGATCAGAGGTAGAATGTGCACTAAGTTCAGCTAAAAATGGTAAAGTCTGAGGCCTGGATATAATAGCAACAGAAATAGTAAAGTTATTAAAAGGTAACAAAATTAATATATTAGTAAAGCTATTTAATAATATCTACGATACAGACATAATCCCCCAAGACAGGTAACAGTCGACCTTCATCATGCTATCTAAAAAGGCAAATGCGAAAACTTGTAATGACTATAGAATGATAAGCCTAATGTGTCACATTATCAAAATGTTTCTGAAAATAATTCAAAAAAGAATATACAAAAAATGTGAAAACTCCATCAGTTATACCTAATTTGGCTTTACAAATGGTTTAGGAACAAGAGATGCTCTTTTCTGTTCTCAGATCTTATTCCAAATATGTATTGACCAAAACAAGGAAATATTCATTTGCTTCATCGACTTCGACAAAGCATTTGACAAAGTCCAAGATGTTAAAATAATTGCACTATTAAAAAGAATTGGATTAGATGGTAGAGACATCAGGATTATTGAAAACATATACTGGAACCAAAAGACATCTGTTCAAGTTGAGGACATTATTACAGACTCAATTAACATCAAACGAGGAGTGAGGTATGGTTGTGTGCTCTAACTTCTTTTTAACATATACTCAGAAGCCATATTTCAAAAAGTCTTGAAAGGAAGAAAGGAAGGGATTAGTAAATGGTAAAATCAACAATAACATGCAATACACTGATGACATGGCTCTCCTGGCTGGCAATATTCAGGATCTTCAAAATCTTTTGGAACTAATCAATGAAGAGTGTAAAAAATGAGATTAAAAATAAATATCACCAAAACTAAATTCATGATCATAAGCAAGAATTCAATTCTTAATTCAGCACTTTGTTTAAATGGAAAACAAATAGAAAGATGGTTTAAGTATCTAGGATGCTGGTTAAATGAAGATTGCAATCCAGAAATGGAAATAAAATTTAGAATTGAAATGGCAAGAAAGAATTTTCTCTTAAGGAAATCACCACTGTGTAACCACAATTTAAATTTACAGCTTAGAGTACATATGGTTAAATGCTATGTGTGGTCAGTACTGCTGTACGGTTCAGAAACCTGGACCTAAAAGACAATATCAATAAAAAGACTTGAACCCTTCGAGATGTGGTTATACAGAGGAATGTTTAAAATCGAAAGGACAGAAAAAATGTCCAATCAGGAAGTACTGAAACAAATAGGGAAATCACGTGAAATTTTAGCTACCGTAAAAAGAAGGAAAACTGCATATCATGGCCACCTACTTCATAATGAGAAATATAAGATACCTTAGTAGAAGGGGTGGCAATTTGAACCCAGAACAAGATCAAGATAAGATAAGGAATCTTGACGTCATTGGTTGATAAGATGATGACGTCATTGGGTGGACATCATGTGTTTGGAATTTCCCTGCAGGCATATGTGTCAATGACCTGAGTTCTTGTGTTTTGGTTCGCGTATGGAATTATGAGTGATGGTAGAGATAAAGATTCATGTCAGAAAGTTAACATAAAATATACGATCAGAGCAAATAATCAGTGAAGTAATAATAATAATAATAAATAAATAACTATTTATTTGTGGTTCCATAAGAAGTAATCTAAGAATAAGAAGAATGAAGGAAAACGATTATGAAAATTCGATGGTGGGTGAAAAATACGAATTTTCAGTTATCATTGGGATAATTGATTGCTATTTCTTTTGAATAAATGTTAAAATTTATTTCCTAAAGAAATTTGTATTTCTGATGGAATTATTGTAAGATATGCACTGACAAAATCACCTTGTATTTGGAAAGAATTACCTGTAAGAGTTAAAAAACAGAATTCTTGTTTAATAAAATATAACCATCAGCTGAAGTGGGAATTGTTTCACTATTTCTGGAAAAACTGAGAAATTGGATGATAGAATCAACATGCAGATATCAAATATTACTCGCGAAAGGAAGCGAAAAATCCAAAACATTAACGATGTAAATTGGGAGGCCTGTTTTTTTTAATGAAATTGGATGCCCAAAACGTGAAAACATAAAGTGTACTTTTAAATGCTTCTGGAAACATAACGAATGATTCTGTGCTTTAATAATTCTCAGAATTATATGTATTGGCTTAGAAAAATAAATATGCAACCCTTAATTTTACTACAGTAATAAATTCCCAACAATCACTAGATGAAAATTAACTTTCAGATGAGAGTCACATTGTCAAAAATCACATGATGGCAATTCCACAAGCATGGGAACAAGCTTTGAACAAAAGTGCAAATTTAACAAAAAGAAGATTAAGGAACACAAAAAAAGATTGTATTTTACACTTTATTTATTTATTTTCTGTATGTTAGATTCAGTAAATACAATTTGTCAATAATATTTCATTCAAAAAAATGTGTAAATTTAGATGAACAAATTGGGCGTCATTGATGTGTTATACAAATTTAAGTGAGATCATAACTTTTTTTTTCCTTGTGAAATTTCATGCCACAAACTAACCAGTGACGTTTTTTTGACTGAGTGAATTAAGTGTCTTATTTGTTCATGCAAGACCTCAAATATTTCAATAAACTGTCAACTCTTGGAAGCAAAAGGAATAATCGGGTATTAAATTAATAAATTAATAGCGAATTTTAGTGGAGAAGATTTCACCTGAAAAGTTACAATACTGTTAGAATTTGGCTATTTTGCAGAGCCTTTAGATATTTTAAACCAACACGTTACTAAAACTCTTAAAACGATTGCTGTAGAACAAAGGTATCATAGTGACAACCCCTCTACTTGAAAATAATAACTGTATAAAATCTTTAATCAGAAATGAATGTTTAGGATATATGTCATAAGAATTTTACACTAGAAAAACAGTCGTACTTACCCAAACTGAAATATCGCACAAAACATCAAAGGGAGAACATGAGTCATGAAAAAGGTGACGTTCGGATTATCAAACCCTCAAGTAAGACCAGGAGCATTTCAATCCTCACCAGTCACAAAATTTCACAAGTAGACACAACAATTAACGATTGCTGGCGGATATATTAGGTTATTCACCACTTTGGGAATAAAAACATACTCTGACCCAATACTAAGGAATTAACACAGTACCAAACAGACAGAAAATCTAACGAACAAAAGTCAAATAGATTTTCAGGTTATAACAGAAATTTCGTTCTTTCAAGACTGTGTTTTTGTGCATTGTGGTGTGGATAAAAATTCAACTATTTTGAAATATCTATTTGCATTATGATGACTCATTCTGGAAATATTGTAACTAAATTTAAATTATCATTAGAATTTCTAGACTATATCTAAAAAAAATTTGTAATCTTTTAAGTCTACGTTTATTTCTAAAATACCGTTTGGTTTTTTTCTCTTCATGTAAACTAAAAAAACACCATTACCCAAACATTAATAAACAAGACAACGTTAATTCGAAAACGAGGTTGTCATTTGCCGATAATCTTATAGTAATGTCACCTCCAACTGATAATGAAAATTTCGGAGCAAAAAAAAAAGTGTATGTTTGAGGGACACCAGCATATAATAAAATTATTCAGAAAAGCTATAACACACAGGCAATTACGACTTACTCAAAGAATTCCCACCCTTTAACAGAAAATAAATACCCCATAATATATTGGAAAATTAGTACAACCATCTATAGAAGAAATAAAAAGTGTATGTTTGAGTGACATTATCATATAATTAAATTATTCAGAAAATCCTAAACATGGCCGAAATCACGACTGTACTCTAAGAATTCCCACCATTTAACAGGAAAGAAATACACCAAAAATGTATTGGAAAATTGGTACATCCATCAATAGACAACCAAGCACAAAATGTGATGAAAATCACGGATGTGTGTCACCCTGGGAAAATTCCAAGATCTCTTATCTCAAAAACATCGCCCACAATTCCATAGCCAAACCAAAACACCATGTGATATCACAGAGAGACATCTGTTCCCAGAAATTTCCAAACACATAACGTCACGATTCTTATATCTAAATATCACCCACAATGCTTTAAGCGAACCAAAATTACCACGTCATGTCCCTAACAGACGAGAGCCCCAGCGAAATATCAAACTCTATGACAACAAACATTCACGTCACGATTCCTTATCTTATCATGATCTTGATCTTGTTAGAAGTGTCCCACCAATCACGAAACGATTACTTATCCACTAATATATCTTCCTTTCCATTCAAAACAATAACGTAATTTATTTACAACTAACAAATAACGTCACTTATTTATATCTGAAAACAACACACACCCACGACACGATTCCTTATCTTATCTTGATCTTGATCTGGTTAAAAGTGCACCACCAATCACGACACGAATCCTTATCTCTACCATCACCCATAATTCCATACGGGAACCAAAACACAAGAACTCACGTCACTGACACATATGCCCCCAGGGAAATTCCAAACACTAGAGGTCACACACAATGACGTCGTCTTCTTTTCAACCAGTGACGTCAAGATTCCTTATCTTATCTTGATCGTGATCTAGTTCAAAGTGCCAACCCTATTATTAAACTTAATTGATTATAAAAGGGAAGATAAATGGAAGAAGAGGACGAGGAACATGAAGAACATCTTGGCTGGCAGACATCAGACAGTGGACTGTCATGAACTCTGAGAGACTACTCACAGTGCATGAGAATCGCTCAAAATTTGCCAAGGTGGTCGTCGACCTCCTATAGGAGACGGCACTCAAAGAAGAAAAAGAAGCAACGTTTCAGAATTTCGTGGAAGGCTGCCACTTCAACACTCATTGAGAGAGTCGTTTGCTAGAATCGAATGTCAGAAACAATTAAGGACTAATTTCGTGCAGTTCAGTTGAAATTTCGGAAAAATCAAGTGTTTCTTAAATGAAAATTATGAATAATTTTTAAAATTCTAAAACGCTTTCATGGTCTTCTGAGATTTTGTCATACATTTGAATTAAATGAATAATGAAAATAAAAAAAAACGATTTAATTAATGTCTTTTTCGTGTTCCTTAACCATCCAGCCGGCCATGACATGTATACACGTCAAGGTTACCACGGATGCGAAGTGTATATTAAATAGTAATATTATTGATATTACATTGAAATATATGATGGATATAAACTGTTAGAATAAACAAGTACTGCAGTATGATATTATATACATTATCACTTCAATATATCCCTTGGATTCTTAACGGGCAAAGCTGTATACCAGAGAAGACCTCCACATAGCCTTTAAAGGAATGCAGAAAAATCGGATATTATGTCGGAATCTATCAGAGATTCCGACATAATATCCAATCCTCACCTTCTCGATGGTGCACCCTGTTAAATATCTAGCTAGATATTGAACGAACGAGGATGGATTGGCAATTTGGGATTTAGACGAACAAATTTTATTCTTATGGGCTTAAATCAAAATAAAAAAATGCTGATGCAACATGAGAGAATTTCATACCGGCTGGCGGGTCGCCCAGTTTGGCAAAGAAATGAAGCTATCTGAAGAATTGAATAAGTACGAGATCGTCATAATAGGAATCATTGAAACAAAAATAAAATAAAATCCGGTGAGAGTTTTTTGAGGAATAAATACAAACGGTTATACTCAGCCAATGACGCTTGCGGAACACAAGGTGTAGCAATAGTACTGAACACAAAATACGAGGCGATTCTTCTTGAATGGCAGGCAATATCAAGTAGAGAGATGTGGGTAAATATTAGAATGGGCAACTGAACAGTGACACATATTTGGTCTCACAGAAAGTTCTACTAAGGTAGAAGTGGAGTTATTTTTGAAGCTTCAGATGAAGCAACTGACACAATGAAAAGGAAAACTTGCTCCTTGTTGGGGATTTAAAGGACAGAATAAGAAATGGTTGTCAGACAAATTAAAATACTCTGAGAAAATTGGGAGTAAAGAACAAAGCTAATAATAATGACAAATACCTTTTGGAGTTCTGTTCAGGACATGGACTGGTTATTACTACAACTATGTTCCAACATAAAAATGTGCACTTCTTGCCAAGCTGTACACTCTGGTGTCCAGAGTGTACATCGTGGCAAGAAAGTGGCAAAATATTTCCTCCATTTCTGAGCAAAAAAGCTCAGAAATGGAGGAAAGAGTGATATAGAAGAAATTCAAGATGTTAAATGTGATATGAAAACAGGCGAAAGAATATTCTTGAGGTATGGACTAATTACTTCGAAAAATTGCTAAGTGAAACAAGCACTGATGACAGCACATTAGTAAAAAACACTCAGGAGAACAGAAATCAAGAATACATATAAATACTTGAAGGAGAAAAAGCAATCAAAAGCCAGAAACATGGAGAGGCAGCGGAAGTAGATGATGTTCGACCAGAAATTCTCAAGTATAGAGGTATAGAAGGCATAAGTGGCTGCACTGCATAGTTCAGATGGCCGGGATAGAGAGATGAATTCCAGTTGATTGTAGTGCAGCTTTCATAGTATCCATATATAAAAAGGGAAATAAACCTAAATGTGAGAATTACGGAGGTATTTTCCTGCTGAGTGTACCTGTTAAGATTTATGCAAATGTACTTGAGAAACGGTTGAGATGGATTGTGGAAGAGAATCATGGGGTAGAACGAGCTGAATTCAGGTCACATAGAGAGAGTCAAAACCAAATGTTTACGTTACAACAATTAGTTGAGAAATCGTGGGAATATAACTGAGATTTGTATTTAAATTTTGTAGATCTGGAAAGGGCATATGACAAGGTGCAAAGAGAAAAGCTTTTCAAAATCTTATGGTTCCATGGTGTCAACGAAGCATTATATCAAGCAATACGTAGTCTTTATCTGAGTTGTAAGTCAGCAGTTAGGACTAAGGAAAACAGGAAGATGGTTTGATGTTAAATCTGGTGTCAGACAATGACTACATTATTCCCTCTTTTTTATTATCTACATGATTCACATAATGAGAGAAAGCTCATCTCAAAATTGGTGATGATAATCTCACCTCTTTACTTTATGCAGCCCATGTTATACTTATAAATCCAGCACAAGTCTGCAATATTACATGACTAAATTGAATAACTGTTGTGAAAGATACGGTATGAAGGTTAGCTACAATATCACAGAGACAATGAAAATAGGCATAAGCATTGAAAATATCAACTGCATTGTGAATGGAGAACCCGTAACACAAGTAGCGTATTTCAGCTATTTAGGTGCGATTTTTAGTGAAGATGGTAAATTAAATATGGAAATAGCCAACGGAATCAATAAAGCTGACATGGTAGGAAATTACCTGAATACATTTATACGAAATAAGAGAGAAAGTTGACTGGAGAAAGACCCAGAGGAAGACCAAGATAAAGGTAGATTGATGCAGTAAACAGTGGCTGAGAGGACCCAAATATAAGATATGATAATGTTGGGGTCTTGTTAGATAACAGATTAATTTGGAAGTAAGTGTAGATAAGAAGTTAGTAAAGATGGAAGGTTTTCAACATGTAATATCGTATCCTGTAGATTCTCAAGTGGTGTGTAGGAATATACATATCAGATGTTTGATGATGATGTTCTTCCCTCGGACTGTGGCATTCTTATCGTCATAGTTGAAAGGTTTTCCTTTAGGGAATCTTATAGATGCCTTAACAGGAGAGGGAAGTCGCTGGTTTTTACTAAACAAGTAACGGTTCTTAAGAAGTATGGGAGTTTGAGTTTATCAGTGATTCTGTATAAATATTTTGGTCGAAGAACAAACTTCAAAAAGAGACCAGCAAAAACTAATTTCTTTTTGACATTCCTTAATTTTTTTCTCGTCCCCAGTAATAATAATAATAATAATAATAATAATAATAATAATAATAATAATAATAATAATAATGATAATAATACTGTATCAATAAAAATTCATTCTCATAACAAATAATTCATAATAAAGTGACAAATAAATCCAATTAATAAATATTCATGAAACAGGTAAGGAAATCACTTTAGATTAGCTGTTTTGAAAGCAATGAGATATTAGGAATTTTTCAGGAATACTGAGCACACAAATCTTGTAAGATATTAAAACAATGATGTTACATATCATAGTAACAATGACTCATGCAGCTTCAATCAGCGGTTGAATAATAATTATTAATTAATCAGAATTAATTAATTACTGTTATAGTGAAACTTGGAAATTTTCATAGGCACTGAATATATTTTTGAGTTAAAAAAAAAACGTTATGCTGAAAGTTCATTTTATACTTACCTGCTTCGCATCCTTCTGTTCGATTCATACGTCTGGCATCAGCAGATGTACTTAATCGTATTTTTGGAATCCATGGCGAAGTATTCTGTAAAAATAATTGAATGAACTCAGAGTATACAGTAATGTCTACATTAGAACAACAACAATTATTATTATTATTATTATTATTATTATTATTATTATTATTATTATTATTATTATTATTATTATTGTTTCACAACAAACTCCGAACAATAACTGGAAACTCTACAGATTAAAAGACATTGTTCCCATACGCCTAAAAACACTAATATACAAAGCAATGTGCCAAAATATACTAAGATACGCTATAACAACGTATGCTTTCTGTGCCCCCTACAAATTAAATAGATTAACGTCGCTACAGTACATAATGATAAAACTGAACTTTTGGGAACAAAGAGAAAATCACGACCTTATAAACATTGCAATGTCAGAACACAAAATACTGACAGCAAAACATTTATGTCACTATGCAGCTTTGCTAATACATTATTTCGATGCCAACTACAGGACAGTAAGAAATACATACCGCATAACAAGACCTGAGACAACTAATTATATCACATATAAATACAATAATCACTACGGAAAGGCCACGCGAAACTTCTACATCCCAGACATGAAAAACAAATTACGTTTGAATACAGAAACCTTACAAATTACAATAGTCTGAAAAGAGCTCTAAGGACATACTACGAACAAGAAACACGCACCCAAAATATATTCATTCAGGCTTCCAGTTCAGCGACGCATGAATACATTCCAAGTTATTGTGTGTGTGTGTGTGTGTGTGTGTGTGTGTGTGTGTGTGTGTGTGTGTGTGTGTGTGTGTGTGTGTGTGTGTGTGTGTGTGTGTGTGTGTGTGTGTGTGTGTGTGTGTGTGTGTGTGTGTGTGTGTGTGTGTGTGTGTGTGTGTGTGCGTGCGTGCGTGCGTGCGTGCGTGCGTGCGCGCGCTTGCGTGTGCGTGCGTGCGAATTTCTCAATCAACCGCTGCAGTGGAAATCAAGCCAATTAAACATAGATTTTATTTCATAGGTTCCCAGCACAGCAAATAAACCAATAAATAATAACTAATGTCTCGTCCTCAGATAACCTCGCAAATAAGCTTCGAGGACGAAAGCTGAAAAAAAAAATACATCTCATCTCATCCAAGATAAAAAAATAAATAAATAACAATAAAATAAAAATAAAAGTAAATGTATCATATGTAATCGAATGCATATAATGTACGTATCACATGTAACCAAATGCATTGTGAATTTATTGAAAACATGTCATTGAGTCATCTGCGCAAAAGGTTCATTTTTGAATGAACGGTTAGGGTAGGGCATAGTAAGTGTAAACAGTACTATAAGAAAATACCAGAGTCGAATGACTTTGGACTTAAGGTAATCGTTCTTCCACTGCAGCTGCTGTTTTGTGTTGTGGTGTTTTGTGTTTGGTAATGTAAAAATAATGGGTGAGCCAAAAGTTCTTTGAAAGTTTCTTTGTGAAAAGTTCTAATTGTTTAGAATTTTGTAAACGAAAGTTACCATAAAGTATACGATCAGAGCTAATAATCAGTGAAATAATAATAATAATAATAGCCATTTATTTGTGGTGCCATATGAAGTAATGTAAGAAGAAGAAGAAGAAGAAGAATGAAGGAAAATGATAATGAAAAATCGACATTGGGTGAAAAATACGAATTTTCACTTATCATTGCTATAATTGACTGCAATTTCTTTTGAATAAGAGTTCAAATTTATTTCCTAAAGAAATTTGTATTTCTGATGGAAATAGTGTAAGATATGCATTAACAAAATCACCTTGTAGTTGGAAAGAATTACCTGAAAGAGTTAAAAAACAGAATTCTTGCTTAATAAAATATAACCATCAGTTGAAGTGGGAAATTGGTTCACTATCTTTGAAAAAACTAAGAAATTGGATGATAGAATCAACATGGAAATATCATATATTACTTGCCAAAGGAAGAGAAAAATCAAAAACATTAGCGATGTTAATAGGGAGGCCTGTTCTTGAATTAAATGAAATTGGATGCTCAAAACGTGAAAACATAATGTGTACTTTTAAATGCTTTTGGAAACATAATGAAAGATTCTGTGCTTTTAATAATTCTCAGCAGTATATGTATTGGATTCGAAAATATAAATATGCAACCCTTAATTTTACTACAGTAATAAATTCCCAACTAACACCAAATGAAAATTAACTTTCAGATGAGAGTCACATTGTCTAAAATATATGATGGCAATTCCACAAGCATGGAAGAACCTTTGATGTATTTTTCAATTTATTTATTTTCTGTATTAGATTCAGTAAATACAATTTGTAAATAATATTTCGTTCAAATAAAATGTGTAAATTTAAATGAACAAATTGGGTGTCGTAGATGTGTAATACAAATTTAAGAAGGAAGATAACTTTTTATTTCCTTGTGAAATATCATGCCACAAAGTAACCAGAGAATATTTTTTTGATTCATTGAATTAAAAGTCTTATTTGTTCATGCAAGCCCTCAAATATTTCAAAAACTCCTGTCAAATCTTGGAAGCAAAAGAAATAATCGGGTATTAAATTAATAGCTAGAATTTTAGTGGTGAAGATTTCACCTGAAAAGTTACAATACTGTTAGAGTTTGGTTATTTTACAGAGCCATTAGATATTTAAAACCAATGATTACAAAAACTCTTAAATAGATTGCTGTAGAAAAACTGCGGAGGGTTCAAAACCTTGTTTGTCTCATATCAGTTACTTAAAATTTACTAATGCTAAAGAAAAGTAAATGAAATAAATAAATTCCACTTACAGAAATAGGTTAAAAGCACAAGGAATCGAAGGTAAAATTAATAGTTATATTGGTAATTTCCCAACGGAAACCAAGAGTTCGAACCAAAACACACGATTTCTCACCTACGTACAACAAAAGGCGACCGAATAAGATAGATACCTTAAAGATAAGACTTACTGAGAAATATACAGTGTTGGAAAATAAATTCACATATACTTTATATATTTATTAATTCTGCTCAGTTATTCTGTTAGAATATGACCTGTAGAAGTAAAATACAGAAAATAACGAATCAATTTGAAATAAAAATAATAATAATTTCACTTGTCACAATTCCATACTCTAACAGCAATCAGAATTTGAAACCGGAAATAACACTTACCCTAAACAAAACGGGGCATAAACTTTCCCACCAAACTTGGGCAACTTTTAATGAGAAATATTCAGTGTTGGAAAAGAAATTCACATATACTTTATATATTTATTAATTCTGCTCAGTTATTCTGTTAGAATATGACCTTTAAAAGTAAAATACAGAAAATAACCATTCAATTTGAAAAAAAAAAAAAAATAATAATTTAACTTGTCAGAATTCCATACTCTAACAACAATCGGAATTCGAAACCGGAAATAACACTTAACCTAAACAAAACGGCGCATAGACTTTCCCACCAAGCTTGGGCAACAGTGGGAAAGAATTAATACAGACAACCAATCGGATAGTACTCTAAATTAAAATTAAATGTAAGCATTAATTTACTACACCAATGAATTCCAACGGTAATGAAGAATGAATAATTTTAGGATATGTGTCATTCAAACATATGGATACTAATCCCTTAGTCATATGTAATTATTTGAGAAATATCCAAACTGGAGTAAATGCTACCTTATGAACAATACCCCAATTTATGGATGTGACTCATGTCATCCCCTTTGAAGAAAACCGCTCGCTGGGGGATATTGCAAATGACGAAACCACAGCATCTACGGTCTGTAATCTAAAGGTCGAAGTAACTAGTTCAGGTTACAGCATTTACAGAAATTTCATTCTTTGTGGTTTTTGTGTTTGTGTTGTGTTGTGTTGTGGATATAAAATTCAACTATTTTGGAATATTCGTATTTAGAAGAGTCATCTGGAAAGCTGTAGGGACTTTTTTAACTTAAACATAACAACTGCTCGTATGTTTTTTGGTAAGCGTAATTCTAATACTGAATAGTTTTTTTTCCCATAAGAATAATCATAGGGTATATATTAGAGTATCAACATGGATACATTAGCGATTTTTTATGTCTAATGCGTATGTGTGTTTGTGTGTGTTTAAGGACAGGTATTTTAAATATATAATTAATTATTCAGAAAAGCTCGAATAGCTTATTACACTGCCACCATCACGACTTACTCTAAGAATTCCCACCCTTTAACAGGAAACAAATACCCCAAATGTATTGGAAAATTAGTACAACCATCTATATAAAAATAAAAAAATAAAAAACTGTATGTTTGAGTGACACCAGTATATAATTAATTATTTAGAAAAATCTAATCACACCCGCCATCACGACATACTCTAAGAATTCCCACAGACGACAATGACGGATGTGTGTCACCCTGGGAAAATTCAAAGATATCTTATCACAAAACATAGCCCACAATTCCATAGCCAAACCAAAATACCACACAAAGACATAACGTCACGAATCTTATCTCTAAATATCACCCATCACACCACGTGATGTCCCCGACTGACGAGGGCCCCAGCGAAATTCCAAATTCTATAACAACAAACTTTCACGTCACGATTCCTAATCTTATCTTGATCTTGATCTTGTCAGAAGTGTCCACCAATGACAACATGATTACTTATACACTAATATATTTCACTTTCCATTCCAAACAATAACGTCACTTATTTACAACTAACAAAGGATGTCACTTATCTACATCTCATAACAAACATTCACGTGACGATTCCTTATCTTGATCTTGATCTTGTCAGAAGTGTCCACCAATCACGACATGATTCCTTATCCATTAATATCATCCTTTCCATTCAAAACAATAACGTCACTTATTTACAACTAAGAAATGACATCACTTATCTACATCTCATAACAACACACACCCACGTCACCATTCCTTATCTTATCTTGATCTTCATCTTGTCAGAATTGCACCACCAATCACAACACGAATCCTTATCTCTACCATCACCCATAATCCCATACGTGAACCAAATCACAAGAACTGAAGTCAGTGACACATATGCCCACAGCGAAATTTCTAACATTCCACACCCATGAAGCCACGCACACAATGACGTCATCAACCAAACACGTCACGATTCCTTATCTTATCTTGATCTTGATCTTGTCAGAAGTGCCTCCCCTACTACTTAAGTAATAAATAAAATATGCTATTTTCAGGCATAACAGTAAGAGAAAAGAAAGATTAGCTATAATATTCAACAGTAAGTAGGAGGCTAACCTTGTTGAATGCAGGAAATATCTGGTAGAGCAATGTGGCCAAATATCGCTCTACTTGATATTGCCCACAAACAATTCCTCTAGTTCTGCCTTATCAGAATTTCAGGATTTAGAGAAATCAACTGACAGAATGAAAAAAAGAATAGTTGGCCCTTGTTGGGGATCTGAGTTGCAGAGTAGGCAATGATTGTCAGATATACAGAAATATTTTAGGGAAATTGGGAGAAAAGAGCAAAATCTGATGATAATGACAAATACCTGTTGGATTTCTGCTGAGAACATAAAAATGTGCAATTTCACATGCAGAGCAGAGGCAAATAATAAGAAAAATCTCATTGACTATGTTATTGTTGATAATGATGTTTTCTCCCTGGTGCAGAGGATTTGAAATTGGAAGTGATCACCAATGAATCTTCAGCAGGATAAAATTGAATTTCATATTGAAAGGAAGAACTTGTAAGAAAGTTTTAAAGCAAATAAAAGTTGAGCAGCTCTCCCATGTAAACTGTAAAATAAAATGCACAAGCATTATTCAAGAAAAAATGAAAGGAAGTTTGTTCTGTTTCAGAACATGAACCAAACCTCGGACAGTCAGTGGCAAATCCTGAAAAACATTGCTTGATTTTGCTAGAGAACCATGTAGGAATGTTGTCTGCAGGGACAGAAAAATTAAACCCCATGGTGAATACAGTACTTTAAAGAGGCAGTGAAGGAAAGAGAAGAAAGCATATCAAAAGTTCTAGTCAAATAAATCAGCTTGCGATCTTAGAGAATAAAAAGACAAACGTAAGATAGCTAAACACTGTTCAAAACTAACGAAACAGAAGTCATGAAAAGACTTTGGTAAGAATATAAAAAATAAATATCAGGAAGGTGGCAAGATATTCTGGAGTGGGGGGCTGTTCAAAAAACTCAGAAATGGTGGAACCTTTGCGGTAAAAGGAAATAGAGATGAAAAAGGTGACATGGAAAGTGGAGAAAAAAGATGTCCCTGATGTATGGAGAAATTACCTCAAAACAAGCAGTGACAGCACGGTGGTAAAGAAAACAAAATGAACTGGCATGCAGTGAGAAATACATATTATTGCTTGAACTAGAAACAGCAAACAAAAGTCTGAAATATGGAAGGGAAACAAGAGTAAATGATATTCGACCAGAAATTCTCAAGTATGCAGATAAAACGTCTTGCAATGGCTGCATTTCTGAGTTCAAAAGACTTGGAAAGAGGGACAAATTTCTGATGACTGGGGAATAGGTTTCATGGTACCAATAAATAAAAAGGGAAATGAAATTGAATGTGAGAATGATACACGTATTTCCCTATTGAGTGTTCCTGGTAAAATATATGCATGCATACTTGAGAACCTGTTGAGAAAATTGTTGAAGGGAAGCTTGGTGAAGAAGAACCTGGATTCAGGCCAAGTATAGGCTCTTAGGATCAAATTTCACTTTAGAACAAATAGTTGAGAAATCGTTTGAATAAAACAGAGGTCGTGTTATAGACCTGCAAAAAGTATACGTCAAGGTTCCAAGAGAAAACCTGTTCGAAACGCGACAATAATATGGTCTCAATGGGGGATTATATCAAGCAATATTTATTCTTTATTTGAGTTGTAAGTCGGCAGTTATAACTAAAGGAAGTAGAGGAAGATGGTTTGATGTTAAATCTGATTAGACAGGGATGTACCTCATCCTCTCTTTATTCAGTATCTATATGGATCACATTATGAAGGAAAGTGATATCAAAATGCTAATCTCAGGTCTTTACTTTATGCAGATTATGTTATACTTTTAAACAAATTAGTTATAACAAGGCCTAATACCAACAAGAAATTTACACACACACACACACACACACACACACACACACACACACACACACACACACACACACACACACACACACACACACACACACACGGAGTGGTTCAAAATTCCACGTACAAACTTTGAGGGAATTAGAGAACATCAAAATCAGCCATATTGACATTGGAAAGTATGACCGGCAGCGCCACCGGAAGGTACCAACAGGGACACAAAGATACAGAAATAACACAAGGCAGTAAGTAGTGTAAAAAACATTTTTAAGCGTAACTGAACAGTTCAATAGTAGTTGGATACATAAAACGGTAAACGGGATGCATGTCTGCATCTCAGTTTTCGTAACGCGACTCATGTTCTTCGTACGACGTTGAAAGTTTGAATGAGGATAAGCTAATTGCTCACCTGGAGCGCTGGCGAATATTGCCACTTATCACTTTCAGGTGGCGTTTCCGGTGATGCTTTTCTATGATAATACGGTTGACTTTGATGTTCTCTATCATTCCTCAAAGTTTGTTCGTGGAATCTTGAACCACCTGTATATTCAATATCTATATATATATATATATATATTCTATATATATATATATATATATATTCTCTCTCTCTCTCTCTCTCTCTCTCTCTCTCTCTCTCTATATATATATATATATATATATATATATATATATAGAAAGTAAATAGCGGAGTAAATATAAATAAATATAAAATATATATATAAAATATACATAAAAAAAAAATATATATATATATATATATATATATATATGTCCGCGTGGTAGGTATACCGTGAGGCAAGAGTGAGTGACCACTATCCCGAGAGCACCAGATCTGAATCGCTGATCAGTGAGAGTCTGACAGGTTGTAGCTTAAATTATTGTTCATGTGTGATTGCTCCAGGATTGGTCAAGGATTGTGATGCAAGGAGGCGTCTCTCAAGTTCGTTACCGCATTTATGGATAGTGGACGTAAGATTCCAGTCTATCTGATGTTGGTGTTTTTCTAGATTGGAGTTATTGGAGAAAAGAACATGACTTGGGAGGGTGCTTGCACGGGTTCTCTTATAACAGATATAACGTTTATATTCTTTTAGGCGTAGTGAGACAAACTTATCGGTTTGTCCATAATAAGGTTTACCGCACTCGCAGATGATTTTGTAATAACAAGGAAATTGAAGTTGGTTGTGTTTTTGGTTTGGTTGATTCAGAAAAAAAACGAAGTTTTGGTTGGGATCTGATGTAAGTTTTGACGTTATTATAAGCTCTGTCACCAAAACCGGCAAAAATTATGAAGAAATTTAACATCAAAGCTTACTTCACCACCTTACCAAAACTTCGTTTTTTCTTGAGTTATATGTTATATGTTATATGATATTACTGTGTACAGATGATATTCTGCACAGTTTGAGGATTTTACGTGACATAAGAATATGACAAATGAATAATACACCGAAAAGTTCTGTTAAACATTTATAACACTTTTTAAAATGATAATTATGAAAGCATTATTTATTAAATAAATGCATATGAATCCTTTAACCTCAAGCAAAACTTCTGATTAACCTTTTGGAAATTGGTAAGTAGCCATCCGTATCATCATCAATAGTCAATTTCAACAGTGTCGATGATTTGAAGACTGCGCGGAGAGATTATAATAGATAATATCGCTACCACTTGTTCCCAAACCCTAACTGATATTATTGTCTAGGGAGAGAGAGAGAGAGAGAGAGAGAGAGAGAGAGATGGATGGGATAAGCTATTTAGCATTCAAATCTTTCCTATGGGAGAAATGTCGATACTATATTCTCATAAAATATGAATCAGTATATAAACTTAGTACAGATCTTCATTAATACTTTTAGTATATTGTATTAACATTGCTTGACGACACCCTGCGCTAGGAACTGCCCTGTTTGAATACTGTCCAGGACGCTAACTTTTATTATGGATCTTAATTTCAAGGTTGCTTAGTCAATCTTATATGGTGGCGAAAGGGATTTCCTCTGGAATTTATCTAGAGTGGTCATGGTGCCACTCTCCCCGTAATGAAAAAGTAAAACAAAAAAAAGGAACACTTAATTTTAATATCGAGAATGAAGTAAGCAAGTGATATTTAATGCCATCCCCGAAAGAAGTAGACAAGTAAATATCAGTGAAGTAATTTCATTTCATTATTCAAATTGTAACTATGTAATAGTAAGAGAAATAAATATTTTAAGCTTCAAAATGCTATGTTGTTTAGTGTAGAGACAAAATCAAAACATTATAATTGCGTGATTAGAGTTTGCATTGCAGTAATAATCTCCAAAAGTACTTACCTCAGCCTCAGCCTTAACTAAAATGATAAATATTGTAAAAGCACTTAATATAGTTAATACGTTAGCCATCCCTCCACTTTTCCTTTATTTACAAGCAACTTTCCAAGTTGCTCAAAAACGGCATTTTTATGTATTATGTCTTCCTTTTTATCCAAACGGGCCACCTGGAATTTAATTGTGATCACGTGGTTATATCAAATAAAATAAAAGCAAATCGACAGAAAGTGAAATATGGATATGTCTTTTAGTCTGTGTTTACAGATGTGCAAGACAGCTTCCTGTTTTGCACATATGTGCAAGAAAAATGTACAAAAAAAAATTGAAATACTTCGTTTTGTTTCATTATAGGATTTAAAACAGTGGTTATGCATGTGAATAAATGATCCATATTACACTTCCAAAATCGTTATAAAAATGACACACAAAGAGAGAGAGAGGGGGGGGGGGAGTGTGTCATTTACGTATTAAATTGATATTTAAAAGAGACGTCCTTCCTACAGTGACACACACATGAGGGAGTGTCACTTAAGTATTAGAGTGATGTTTAATACAGATGTACTTCCTGACATTTGTATTAAGCACAGGAACGACATCTGTTTAATGCAGATATTTTCTTTACTTACCTATTCAGCAGTGGTTGGATGCTTCTAAATTGCAGCGAATGCAACTTAAATTAATGGCCATTTATTTAATCATCATCATTAGTAATAAATCACTTTCAAATGATTTTCATTAAAAATCACTCCCCCCCCCCCTTCTGCGTCTACCTAAATTTTTGTATGGGTTCTGTTACTTAAGAATAATGGTAAGGGAAATTATACTAAATAAATAAAAAACGAGAAATAAATTGTAATACTAAGCAGATATATATAAAACTCTGTTTCGACTAAATTACTTATTATACAAAAATATTATATTTTACATTTGATATTATATAAAACAAATGAGTACAATAACGATGTTGAAGTGTGTTTCCGGTATTAAAGTCGAGATAAATGTGAGCAATATTTCAACGTCATTTATGGCTAATCTAAACTCTCTTAATCCTCTCTTACAGACTTCTTCCGATTTATCATTTATGAGCTTGTCATTAAAAGATAAAGAGACATAAATAAATGTGTTCCTAGTCTAGCAGATCCCAGTATAGGAAATAACTTGAAATTTACTCAACTAATGAAAATAACTAATTCTACACCAGTTCTACAGGCAAGATACTGCTGCTGTCCATTGGGCTGCTATGAAATGTTGGCAGCCAGGAGAATACATAAAAAAGGCAATAAATAAATAACAATTTCCATCCATAGAGCCTCCATAGTTCAGTCGGTATAGACCAAATAATTTGGTTGGAAAACTGGAAAGGGGGGGGGGAAGAATAACAAAACGAAATCGGCGAAAGTATTAGGTGCGCCAGTTACTAGTACTCTTCTAAAAATATTATTACAAGCTGGGCTATTATTAAATTTCATTCACTTTTTAGAGATGGGAAAGAGGAAGTCAGAAAAGGCATTTTATACCGAAGGGCGGACAATAAGCCTTTGCCAATTTTGTACCAAATCAGAAAGCCGTTATTTGTTTTTATTTTGAACAAAAGTTTAAATTTTAATAGCAATTTTAAAAGTTCGTTACCTTAACAGTTTTTAAAAATGCAGTAAACTATCAAAATATGATTTCAAAAAGAAGCTCCAGAGATATTCTTATAAAGCAGGGGCGAATGGTGGTCTTGAAATTCAGGCTTCCTCTTGTTATCATTGAGGGAGAGAGAGGTGTGATTGAAGTCTGTTTAGCAGAATAATGAATTACTGACCATTTAAAATTATATATTTAGAAAATTTATGTACATTTAATCATACAAATACAACGTTTATTTTACAAGTGATATTCTATCTTTTTCAATTTAGCTACTTGAGTGCAAATTCTGCCCTAAGGTTCTACTTTATGAATTGGTCAATAACATCCTCATAAAAAGTTGGCTGTAACTTAATTTTCCCAAGCAACACGCACAGTTGTAAAGGGTGGGTGAAGCTGACTGGCTAAAGCTATTTTGCTGCATGTGGCCTGTGTTTAAGTCGACGTGAAGGGAGTGGAAATGGCTATGCGCGCGAATGAAATCACAGTGCTGTAGCGAGGACAGGGAAGCTCCGACAACCGAGCAAGCCAAGGTAGCTTTGACTAGACAGCCTTCGATACACAAGCAAGCTCAATTATTGCCGCACAAACTTAAAACGTCTTCTGTCTACAAAAATAAAATCCTAAATGGAATGCTTATAAATGCATGCATTTATTAACAAATAAAACTAATTTCTCAAGTAATTTGCTTGCGCGGCAAGCATAGCACAAATGAAGATATCGTCCCAGTTATCAAGAATTATTGATGTTACAAAATTAGAAAACAAATTAATTTAAAAATTGCAAAAGAGCTTTTTAATATTTGTGTCTTAAAGCCTTTTTGTGACAGAGGATTGGGGGTGTCATTTGAATTACGGCCGTAGCAAAAGTCTGTTAGGCCAACATATTACGTGTGTTAATAATAACAGATAAAGAAAAGTTCAAAAATCAGTAAACATAATAATAAGAAATAAGAAAAAATAGTACACTTGACAGAAAAGTCTTGCTAGAAGAATTTGAACAAAGGTTCAAATTTTTCTTCTTCTTTTGCCTCTTCCGTCCATTATTGGATATATAATCCTCCCCTTAACTTTCCAGTTCTGCCAATCTTCAGCCAATGTCTAAATCTGTCATGTCACACCCTTGTAGATCTTCCCTCTATATTGTTTTTTGGTGCTCTTTTCTTCTCTTTCTTTCTTTCTTTCTTACTTTCTCTTGATATCTACTCAGTGCTTAAATTTTTTCTCCTTATATCTGGAAGTCAAATAATATGGTCAACCCTTCTCCATTTACATGTCTTATAACAATTCACAATGGCTTCTATTCCAGTCCTGGTTCCTCGTTTTCCCTTTCAGTCGTGTCCGACCTTAGGTGACTTTGTAAGTTTTGCCCACAAAGTATTCCTGGTGAGATTTTTACAGAGTAGTTCACGATTGCTTTTCCCACTCCCCGAATTTTATCAAGGCTCGGAACCGGCACATGGCTCGGACGTATTCATGCCTGCAATCCATGTGTGTGTTCACGGATTGCCTATTCTGTGATGTGAAGACCGGCTAATTCACCTTCAGTCGAAAGAGACCACATAAAGGTTCCTCACGTCAGTGACGGAATCGAACTCAGCTTTTTTTTCCGACCAAAGGGCTTCGTCTATTCTAACTAAATTACGGCGGCTATTTCTAATCCATTGACCTCCTGCTTTTCAGTTGTTTTTCATGTCTAATTTCCATAGCTAAACACTGGCTCAATGCAATATTAAAGAGCTTTCTTCTTAGGCATGTGGTAAATCTTCTAACAAGAAATCTTTATCTGTCAGTGCTAATCCTTTGTATGTGGAATATTGATCAGCAGATATTGATGTGCAGAGAAACGAATCCCATATGTTGTAAGCTACTACTGTTCAGAGTGTGTGAATATCATAATGATATCAAACCTGCACTTCTTGATTTCATTTTAACTGACACGAACTTTTTTCTGTGATTTTTTTCCACTAGATTCCTAATTTACATTTTTTTAAATGTTAAATATCTCTTTCATAGTTGGTGTCCGTGAGAAACAAGAAAATTTAAAACATTGCCTGTATGGACATAAAATTCGAGTGAGTTACGAAAGAGTATATTTCGTGATAGCATTCTTTTCTAATTACGATATTCATTATGATAGCAGTTCAACTCAGAGACCTCTTTAAGCATGTTTTGCCAACTGTTGGATTCGTTACGACCATCAGTACACCACTTGATTTCAATAATATCCTTTCAGGCAGAACCGAGTAATTACGTTCTTGAGTGATCAAAATTCATGAATTAAAATTCGTTAAACAGGCAAAACATTTGATAGACAATTTACTTTTTGTTTCTTTCCGTGTGCATCCCAGAACCGCCTTCGAAAAAAGAAATTATGTTCCTATACATCAGCAGTGGCCAAGCCTTGGCTCGCGAGGTTATTTGCTGATGCCTTAATTGGCAAAATACAAATCACCAGATTAGAACTGTTCTCTACATACCGAAAAGCTTGACGCCTTTGCCAATTCACTGAAAAAAAAAATCAAAAATTAGACAAATGTTGCAAAGACAGCTTTCTTCAGAAATTAAAAACTGCAAAATATAAGATATCGAAATACAAAGCCATCACGAGTAAACAAAGTGGTTAAAATTTTCGTGTCAGCTAAACTAAACGGAATCTTCAATGTTGAGCAAGGGATTCTGCCTTTCAATTCCCCACTTCACATTTTCGAGGTAGACATAAATAGCAAAACTGCTAGGTTTTATCTCAACGAGATGTCCTGACCATCAGATTCTTGTCTACACAATTTCTGTTGCAAGTTCCTCTACCAAACGCCAAAGGAATGCCTGAAGAGGCTTACGTAGTGAATTATGGTTGCCAGAATATCCTCTATATTCTCAGACTCTCTCCTTATTCAGAAACAGACTCTGATCCTAACTAGTCTTCAGATACCAAGACTGATGATTAGATCTCCAGCACAACTGGTTTCTCAGTGGAAATAGTGATATATCTTAAATCAAGACATTCCATCACACTTGGTCTGTATGGAATGTCCAAATCACGAGGGTAGTCTGAAAAGTTCTCTACCTAACTATGAAAAAAAAAATTTATAATTTCAAATTATTTTTATTTTTCAACATAATCTACCTTAAGACTAATATATTCCCAATAAAAGGCCTGCGTAGCGCAATTGGAAGAACGACGGTACATTGCGCCCTTCGATTGAAAAAGGCCGAAGTTCGATTCTTGTCATGGCGGGAGGAATCTTTATATGGACGTTTTTCCATCGAAGGTGAGTAAGCCGATCTCAAACGGAGGTAGCAAGGTTTTTCTTCTCCCGAAAACTGTGGTATTTCATTCCGCATACAGACAAATTGGCCCTTCAAAACACACGCAATTTACAGACAAAAAATACTAGCTGTGGTAGTGATGGTGGCCAGTAGATTGCGCTGATGTTGATGATTGGTAGTAGAAGTTCGGTGTAGTGGTGGAAACGGAGAGTTGTACAATAGGTGTCCTCCCGCGATAAGTCATCGGACTCCTTGAAGGTGTCACGAATAATAATAATAATAATATTTATTCCACTGATGCTCCTGCGCCATTATCCCGTCCCTGTAGTGTTTCTCAGTAAGATGTGCAAAATATCCGTCTACATCTGAAATCACCTCTTCATTTAAAAAAATAAAATAAAATAAAAAAATAAAAAAAAAACGCTGACCAACAATTAAGAGTTTTAGTTTTGGGAAGAGATAGATTTCAGAAGGATCTGGGGAATAGGGATCCTGGATATTCCACCAATTTATAATGAAGATCTCTTAATTTTCCCATTGCAAAATCATGTTTGCCGGCATGCACATTGTTCTGTTGAAAGATTTTTTTTTTCTTTTGCAAACCGGGTCTTTTCTCACGAATTGTTTCGTCTAGTCTGGTTAAAAGTTCGGAATAATATTCCCCGGTTATTGCTTTACCCTTTTCAACATAATTAATAAACAAAATTCCTTTAGCATCCCAAACAACAATTTCATGATCTTTCCTGCTGATGGAACCGACGTTTTCTTCTTTGGCGCTAAGCAGCATTTTCTCTCTACTGGTTTGACTGGTATTTGGATTCTGGTGTGTAATGGTGTATCCAATTCTCATCCATAGTAATACGTCGACGCACAAAATCAGTTTTATTCTTGTTAAAACGCTCAAACCACTGGTCAGAGAATTTCATGCGGGTGCGTTCTTGATCTGCGCGGCAGCCATCTGTGCAAAGTTTTTCATTTGCAATTCTTCATGCGAAAATATATCCTACACTTTATTTTGACATACCTATGGTCCCAACAATTTCACCCGATTTGTCTAGTACTTATCGAGTTGTTTGAATGTCTTTATATGTTATTTCGCAGTTTCTGGTAATCCCACATTTCGAAAGCATCTATCCTTTTTCTATTCGGCTTCTTTGGATTCCTAGTTTCA